>NC_056746.1:1045880648-1046180648 GCF_019279795.1 Protopterus annectens | reverse complement strand
ACACAGCTCTAGCTTGCAATCTGGACCTTCAAGCTCAGTTTCTACCAGGGAAGCAAAACTTCCTGGCAGACAGTCTGAGCAGAAACCTTTCGGATCCACACGAATGGATGCTGGACACCGAAATATTCAGGATGATAACAGCAGTCTGGGGATGTCCTCACATAGACCTCTTTGTATTCCATCTCAATCATCAACTACAGAATTTTTGCACCAGGACTTTCCACGAACAAGCTTGGAAAGTGGATGCATTATCATTCAGTTGGAGAAACCTCTCGGGATATGTCTTTGCGCCTCTTCCTCTTCTTCCACATTATTAAAGATCAAACAGGACAAGCCCAAGATGATAATCTTGTTGGCCCCAAATTGGCCTTGACAGTTTTGGTACCCCACTCTGAAAAACCTATGTCTGGAGCCCCCTTGGGTCTTACCACAGATTCCGACCCTTCTGTCCCAACATCAGGGTCAGGTTCTACACTCTCATGTCAGCACTCTCAGCCTGGTGGCCTGGTTAATCCAGGGCCTTTGATTCCTTCTCTCCTACCAAAGCAGGTTATGGATGTCATTTTAGAAGCCAAACGTCCTAGCACTAGAAAATCTTATGCAGGAAAATGGAAAAGATTTTGTTCCTGGATACAGGCTCAGGATTCTGATCCTCTTCTTCCAAACATTCCTTTGATTTTACTTTACCTGACAGATCTCTTACATAAGGGTCTCTCTTTCTCTTCCATTAAGATACACGCCTCTGCTATTTCCGCTCATTATAATACAGACCCTCCAATCTTTTCCCACCAGCTCATGAGACAGTTTCTCAGAGGAGCTAAGAACTTAAGACCTCCTAGATCTCCTCCCATTCCTGCTTGGGATCTCAACTATGTTTTGGAAAAGCTCACCTTACCTCCTTTTGAGCCTGCTGCCTCTTCTGACATCAAGTTTTTATCTTGGAAAACAGCCATCCTGTTAGCCCTGACCTCTGCCAGGAGAGTTTCAGAGTTGCAAGCTCTTATGGCTGTGGAACCTTATATTATTTTTCATCAAGACAGGGTGTCTTTGAGGACTAATCCTACATTCATGCCTAAGGTGGTTTCCAAAGTGGCTTTAAATCAAACTATCCACTTGCCAACTTTCCCCCCACTCCTCAAAATAAAGGGAAAGGATCTTACATTCCTTGGATGTACACAGACAACTACGTTTTACCTGGACAGAACCAAGGACATCAGAAAATCAGAGCAATTGTTTGTTTCTTATGCTTCAAGTTCCCAAGGTAAAGCCATTTCAAAACAGACCATTTCTAAATGGATTGCTCATGGAATCAGATTTTGTTATTCACATCATGGAAAGCAAATCCCACGGAGTATACCGACTCATTCCACCAGAGCTGCTCCCACTTCTGCTGCCTTCCTCAGGGAGTTCCTACCAAAGACATTTTGGAAGCTGCAACTTGGAGTTCAGTGCATACTTTTTCTAAGCACTACAATCTACCTCTCTACTCTAAGTCTAGGGCAGGCTTTGCTTCTGCAGTCTTGCAGGGCCTTTTAGCCGCCCCTTCTACTTTATGACCACCTCCCTTTCATTCTGCTTTGGGATTCTACCCTACAGTCATGACTGCAACAGTGAAACACGATGAATATAGTACAGTTGTGTACACCTACCATAAATGTAGATGTTCGAGTGTCTTCACTGTTGCAGTCTGGGTTTCCCTCCTGTCCCCTCTTATTTTTACTTTTGTGTGGTTCCTTTTCTCACCATTCTTCTGAGGTGTATTTGCAAAGGATATGGGACCTTTCTCATTTTGGGACTCCTGACATCTGGGGCAAGAAAAACTGGAGAACATGGCGTCGGCTGTCAGCTTTGTACTCCTGGCGCTCTGACGTCAGGGAGCATGGTTGAACAGCCGACGCCGGACCCAGACTTTGGGATTCTGGCCAACCGAGGACTGCCTGCCGGCAGGGGAGAACCCTACAGTCATGACTGCAACAGTGAAGACACTCGAACATCTACATTTATGGTAGGTGTACACAACTGTACTTTCATGGCTTCCCTTAAATTTCACTCCTTATCCAAAACATTATTCTGCATGTGTTGTTCCCACAATGTTATTTTTTTTCTATGTAATTTCCTCCTACCCTTTTCTAAAGATCTCACTTCCAGTTCTTTAATCTCTGTTAGAATATTCAGTACTTCAGATACTGTTGGTTTAGACTTTGATTTCCATTTTCTGGTAATTTTTTTTTGGCAGTCACCTGAAGTAAACTTAACAAAGCCTTATTATGTCTAGGCAATTCAGATCATGTATCCCAGTTAAAAAAATAATTTCCTTAGTTACACCCTATATTTCTGACAGACTACTCTGTAGGAAATGTTTAAACTCTGCCAACTCATTATACTCCCAAACATATGTTTCCAGGTAACTCTTTCTTCCCCATCACACCTCTAACATTTTCCATTTTCCTTAAGAAAAGTCTTTGGTGTCTGCCTGGGGTATAAGAATACCTATCCAATGACTTCCAAGCAAAAATCCTAAATCTTCTAGACTTTGTTGCATACTTGGGAGTTATACATATGTCCTCCCGTGTTTTCTTGTGAACTGCTTATTTAGTCTGTCTTATCAAACTTCTCTAACCTCCCCTGATTGATTCCTGTAGTTATTGTGCACTATTTTATATGCCCTACCAATTGTCCCTTTCTTATCAGTAGCTTCTGTTCTAGATTCAAATAAAATTCCACCAGAGCAAGTCTGTCACTTAAATTCCCCTATTTGTTTCTGTTTGACTATACTCTGGTATCAGTCCCTGATACGGAAGGCAGTCTCTAGCCTGCAGCCAAATGTCTTCTTGACCTCTTCCCATTCTATTACCTTTCCCTTTCTAGTTTGCTCCCAGTACCTTGGTTCCTTTGCCAGTTTTCTTTAGTAAATTTTGAATTATAGTTGTCTGCTTGTGTTATATATATGAGCCTTACCTGTATAGCTCTAATATATCTCTTCAAATCAGGTAATCCTAAACCATCTTGTTTTATTGGAAGGATCAACTTATTCTACTTGATTCTTGCCCTTTTCCCTCCCAGAAAAATCCATTCAACTCTATTACTTTTTGTTCATAACTTCTCCTCTGGTTGATAAAAATATGCCTGACTTGCATATATAAAACTAAAAGGACTAAAAACATTTTCACTTCTTGTATCTTGTTATCCATAAACAAGAGCTTCCAATTTTTCAGTTTTTGTATTATCTTTTGTTTAGAGTCTTCCCAGATATCCTTAGCTGACATAACAAAATCTTTTTAAATTCATACTCCTAAATACTTCAATCTGAAGTTGTTCTATCTCGCCTTCATTCTCACTGATGGGTTCGGAGCCGATCCTCGGCTCCAACTCAGCCAAATACAAAGGCTCGAGGTCTTCAAGCAGCTCGTGGCCTACTTCCTATCCCATGATGCAGTGGTGCTTCCCCCAGATCTCATTTGCTGCTGCAGCAGATTGGGAATTCTTCGACAGCTCTGGCCAGTATAAGTGAAATTTCTTAATATTTCTCAGTAGTTCTTATATTCCTCAATATTTCTCAATAGTTATTGATATTTCTTGCTATTTCTTAGCTTCTAGTGACTTCTAGTATTAGATAGTTTAAAACTTAGAGAGTGCATTGTTTGTTTATTAGTGGCCATTCTTTTTTCTAGGCCGGTTTCTCACAACTCGTTTAAGTTAGAGAGTTGTTTAGTTAGAGTTTTTCTCTCTACCCTTATAGTGTGTGCTGCAGAATTAGAAATAGTGTGTGTTAAGCTTGACCCGGGATTTTTTTAGGGCAGTAGTTGCTTTATTCTCTGTGTGTTGTAGTATTAGAAATTGTAAGAGTTAGAGCCCTGTTTTTTTTTTTTATTAGGGCTATCCTATATATATAGTATTGTGTGCTTTCTTTATAGTCACTCATATAGTGTGTTTTTGCCTGTTAACAGTTATATTATTGTATAGCCATGTCTCAACAAGAGAAAGCTAAATCTGGATTCAAGAAGTGTCCTAAATGTGGACAAAAAATGTCGATTACAGATGGTCACACAGAGTGTGTTTATTGTTTAGGTGAGGTCCACCTACAGGAGAATTGTGCCATCTGTCATTCGTTTAGCTCTTGTGTTCTTCACAAACGTAGATGCAAATTAATAGCCAGGGGATTATTGAAGTCCTCTTTCCAGAAATCTTTAGATAAGGGTAAACCGGACAAACCTGAAAAATCCTCCAAGACATTGTCATCTAGCTCATCTTCTGGGTCATTGCCGAAGAAGGGTTCATTGACCTCTAAACCGATTCGGACTACCACCTCGGCTCCATTGCTTATGGAACCAGAGGTGGTGGTTGTTAGTAGAAGCCGATCCCCGATATTGGAGCCAGTATCTCCTACTCTAAAGTCTCCAATCCTGCAATCAGTGGCTTCTTCTATAGCTTCTTCCCAGTCCTCAAGACTATCTGGTAAAGATGTGGATTGTGTGTTGCAGAGGCTTCTGCAAACACAGGCACTAGCAAAAATTTTGTTGGGGCTGACCATTGGGGCTTCGGAACCGACTAGGACCCAGCCATTTGTACTGTTCCTCCTCCGATTTGATCCGAAGTTTTGGAGCCAGGGTGTTCGGAGCTGATGATTGTGGAACCGCTGGAGCCGACACCCCTTCCAGGCCTATTGGTTCTGACTGCTCTGACTTCTTTGGTGCCGACCTTAGAGTCTAGGAGCCGACACTCACCGGTCGGGTCCAGAGAGGATAGTCATACCGACCTGTCGGTTCCGACTTTGCCTCTTGGGGCCTTAGCTCGGGTGAGTTCAGCACCTACCTCGGGCTTGGAGCCCACCGTTTCAGTGCCGCAGAGACTGCCTGTTTCTGCGGATCCAGGTGTCTCTTCAGATTGGAGCTGAGGGGCCTTCGATGCCATGAGGAGAGCATTGTCCCCTCGGGCATCCACATCGTCTGTACCAGCAACCTCCTCCCCTAAAGCGCCTGCGTCTGCCTCTGCCTCACTGATCCCACAAAAGGATAGAGACCCAGAGCCTCAGGTTGCCCCATTGGGTGAGCCCTGCTCTTCCAGGACCTCCCCAGAAGCTCCCACTGAGGAGGTTACCAGGAAGAGGCTTTGCAAGAGGAAGCATCAGGATTCCTCACAGGAATCCATCGCATCGGATACTGACTTAGATGAGTCAGAAGGGTCCCACGGTCCCCCTCTAAAGATATCTCTTTCGGTGATATCTTGGAAATACTGAAACAGAACGGAGGCTGGAAGCCCATTAACCCTACTGATGATGAGTCAGTACTCCTGAAGGCTTTCGGGTCTCAACCCTCCACCTCTAGGGTGACTCCACCTTTTGATGAGCTGATAGACCTTCTTTCTCGAAAGGCGTGGGAGTCCCCTGATGCCATGGAACCTGTCCCTCGGAGGCCTAACAAATTCATAATGTCACCCCAGGGCAAGGCTTTCCTTACCAAAAGAGTACCCGTTGATGCTATGGTGGTGGCAGCATCCACCAAAAAGGAGTTGTCAGAGACCTCTACATCTGTTCATTCTCCTAATAGAGATTCTAGGATCATGGACAAATATAGAAAGCACATGTTTAGTTCAGCAGCATTTGCTCTTCGATCCCTGAACTATCTTACACATTTTACTAGACTACACTGAGATCTCCTTAAGGAGTTAGGAGAATACTCTACAGGGTGCAGTAGCTGCAGGGGCCTCAGACAAGGTAACCTCCCAGCTTGCTACCCTAAATTCCCTCATAAACTCTTCTATGCATCTGATTTCGTATGCAGCTGATGGAACGAGCAGGGCAGTGGGTACAGGAATTGCTCTTAGGAGACACTTCTGGATGTGCTTATGTTCTTTTGTGGAGCCCTATAATTCATCCTTTGTTAACACCCCCTTTGATGGTTCATCCCTTTTTGGACCGAAAGTGAAGGAAATGCTTACCAGGTGTGAGCAAGATGGAAAGAATCTGTCTGCTGTAGGAGTCCATTTTTCCACCCTTACCAGACCTTATCCTAAAGGTCAGAAAAGTGGGAAGATGTCCCATGTGAGTTGTTCATCTTGCCTTCATTCTAACGTCCTACCTACCAACCCCCTACCATGAATTTCTTGAGAACCGGGAAGTTGAGACAGATCTTGGTGATATTTTGCCCTTATCTTATTATTCTTATTTTTCTTACCAGGGTAGTTACCTATCAGTATAGCTGGCTGCAAACAAGATCTGAGGGAAGCACCACTGCATCATGGGATAGGGAGTAGGCTATGAGCTGCTTGAAGACCTAAAGCTTTTGTATTTGGCTGAGTCGGAGCTGAGGATCGGCTCCGAACCCATCAGTGAGAATGAAGGCGAGATGAACAACTCACATGGAACATTATGGTGAGTACATAACTTATTTTATCTTGTCCCCATAAATATGGGTATTGCTGAACCAATGCATGTGTGGGGTACATAGTTTACAGTTATAGCCTTTGTTTTCATTAATTTTATATTCTAAAAAATGTTCCACAACACTGAAGATGTCCTTTTCTGCTTTTAGCAGGTGCAAAATAAAATCATCTGCAAATACAGCCACCTTTTCTTGATTAACATACCAGTTATATCCTTGAATTTCTGAGTCCCTTATTTTCTTTGCCAGTGGCTCTAAATATAATGTGGATAGCAAGGGGAAAGAGGACACCCCTGCCTGGTTCTTCTGTTCAGACACAATATTAGAGAGGAACCTTCCCTCTTTAATTGTTGCCTGTGATCCCTCATATAGCCTCTAATTAACTTTTTATTGTATCAGGGAATGGAAATGCTTCCATTGCCCTACTCATAACATCCCATCTTACTCTGTCGAATGCTTTCTCTGCATCAAGACCTAGCAACAACAGCAGTATTTTCATACACTGTACTTCCCTTTGGATCATCATTGTTCTGTTAATGTTGTCAGATGTTTGCCTCTCCTCCACAAAACCACATTGATCCATATCTATCAAGCTTATGAAAACCTTTGCCATTCTTTTAGGTATTATAGACATAAACACTTTATAACCATGGTTTAAAATTGAAATGGGCCTGTATGAAGCTGGATCTGATAGGTCTTTAACATCATTAGGTATTATAACCACCACAGCTTTCTCCTAGGATGTTGGCGCTTCACCTCCTTTTAAAATACTGGTAATCAAAAACTTCCAGATCTTTATCACTTTCTTCCCTCCTAGCTTCCAAATTTCCACAGCAATACCATCTTTTCCTGGAGACTTTCCTGCAAATTGATTGTATGTCACCATTTTTATCTCATCTCCTTGTATCTTAACTATTAATTGTTGTGCCTGATCTGCCTCTAATCTTGGCATACTTAAGTCCTCCATAAATATTTCCATTTGTGCTCTTTCTTGATTTCTGCATTTCCCTGCTTTATACAAATTTTCATAAAATTTCCAAAATATCTCTAATAAGTCTACAGGATCTTTGGTTATTTTCTTTTATAGGCTCCCAAAGTTTTGCAACTACCCTTTCTACTTTCTTTTGCCTAAATCATTGTGATAAAAGTTTTTGTGCTCTGGAGTTATCAAAAAACAGTTGTTTAACAGCAGTCTTTCTAAACTCATGCATATTATCCACATATTCCCTTATTTTCTCTTTAGCACAATGCAGTCACTCCTCTTCTTGTTCTCTGAGATTCCCCTTATTCTTCAATACTTTAACCTTTGTCAGCCCCTCTAAATAATTTCTGTTGTTTCTTAACCATATCTTTTTTTATTTTATTTCTACACTATTCTAAAACTCCAATGTTAAGTTGTCAATCTCGCCTTCATTCTTGCTGGATGGGTTCGGAGCCGATCCTCGGCTCCGACTCGGCCAATACTAAAGCTCGAGAGCTAATTCCACCGGCTCGAGGCTCCCCTATATCCCACAATGCTAGGCGGTAACTACTCAGATCTCGTTTGCCGCTATAGCTGACGAGGTGCTTTTTCTACCGGCTCAGGCAGGTTAGTGGATTTTTTACCTTTGAGGTATTACTAATTCCCCCCTTTATTTTAGTCAGAAATATTGTTATCGTTAGTTATAATATTTAGTTCTATCGACCCTAATTTTCAATTCCCTACCCCTCTTATTGTTATTCTAGGCCTTCGGCCCTTCCCTCACCCCAGTCCCTTTTTAAGTTAGTGTTGTAGGGGCTTGTGTGTATGTGTTTTTGCTACATAACTTTAAATTTGTTAGTATAGAGTGTCTGTTTTGTGTGTTTGTGTACAGCCTCTCTTACCTTAATGTCTAAGGATAAGGTCTCAGGCTTCAAGAAGTGTGACTTGTGCTGTCAGAAAATGTCTCTGACAGACGGTCACACTTCTTGTGTGTATTGCCTGGGACCTGTGCACCTGCAGGACTCATGTGCTGTCTGCCATGGTTTCAGCCCTCGAGTCCTGCAGGAACGCAAGAACAAGCTCATCTTGCGGGGCTTGTTAAAGCCTGAAGGCCCCCCGACTCAGTCTGGGTCGGGGAAGCCTTCAAAAATTTCAAAGCAGTCGACTCCTGCTCTTGAGTCGACTGTTGAGAAGTCGAAGCAGGCTTCATCATCGGCTCCGGCCGGAGCCGATGTTCTTAGGCCTCATACCATTACCTCGGCTCCGGCTGGAGCCGAGGCTGATAAGTCTTCATTGGCTCCGATACCATTATCGGAGCCACTTTCCATAAAGAGGTCCAGATCCCCCTCCATCGGATCTATTCTTAAGCCTCATACCGTTACCTCGGCTCCGGCTGGAGCCGAGGCTGATAAGTCCCCATCGGCTCAGATACCATTATCGGAGCCATTTTACAGAAAGAGGTCCAGGTCCCCCTCCATCGGATCTGTGCATTCGGCGCCAGGATCCCCTCTCCTTTCGGAGCGGAGTCACAAAACCCATTCCTCTCGGTCTTCCAGGTTGTCAGACCATGATTTGCAGAGGGTGGTGAGTAGACTTCTTAAGTCCGAGGCACTGGCCCAAATGCTCCATAGCCCGACTCACCAGTCAGTGGCTATTCCCGTTCCAGATTACATTCCTCCTCCGACTCCTTCGAGTTCGGAGCCAAGGCTTGTTGGAGCCATGACTGTCGGTGCGTCGGATCCGATACCTTCCATTTCGGCTCAGTCGTCTGCTCCGATCTCCTCTTTGGAGGGATCTCGGCGCCGGGCTTCCCTCGTCGGCTCCGAGGGGGCGAGTGGCATCGGACCCTTGTCCGACCCCACTCTCCCTCTCGGGGCTTTGGCGCTGGTGAGTTCGGCTCCGACATCGGCTTCGGAGCCGTCTCTGTCGGTGCCGGGAGGGGTCCTTGTCTCTTCGGAGCGAGGGCCTCGGGCCTTGCCTGACAGAGATGCCTTCGAGGTCATGCGGAGCGTGCTAGAACCAGGTTCTGCCCCACAGTCAGCTCCCTCAGCCCCTCCATCTACAGTGCCTGCGGTGATTTCTACTCACCCCCTTGTCTCACACCGCAGAGAACCAACTCCTCAAGATTCCCCATTAGGAATTTCCTCCTCTTCCGAGGTCTCTCCTGACCCTGCAGGAGATCCCCCTAGGAAGAGGCAGTGCAAGAGGAAGCACATTGACTCCCCTGAGTCTATCACCTCTGACACTGACTTAGAGGAATCTGAAGGGTCCCCTCGTTCCCCCTCTGAGGATGTCTCCTTTGCGGACATCCTTGAAATCCTCAAACAGAGGGGGAATTGGCCAGCCCTTAACCCTTCGGAGGATGAGTCAGTGTATCTTGAGGCGTTTGGTTCTCGCCCTTCTACCTCCTGGGTGTCCGCTCCCTTTGGGCCCCTTATGGAAGTGGTGGCAAGGAAGGCTTGGGCGGCTCCTGACTCAGTGGAACCCACCCGAGGAGACCATCCAAATTTATTACTGCCCCAAAGACAAACAGTTTTTATCCAAAGGTGTCCCTGTTGATGCCATGGTGGTGGCTGCGCCACAAAGAAGGAATTAGCTGATCCTTGGTTCCTGTCCATCCTCCTAATAAAGAATCTAGGACCATGGACAGGTACGGCAAGCGGATGTTCTCATCAGCGACCTTTTCAATGCGGTCGCTGAACTACTTATGCCACTTCACCCGTCTCCAAAGAGATTTACTCAAGGATATGGGTGAACTGATGAAGGATCCTACAGCTGAGGGGTTCAAAGACACAATGAACTCCCAGTTGGCAACCCTAAATTCAATTGTTAACTCCTCCATGTGGCTGGTCTCGTACGCAGCAGATGGAGCGAGTAGAGCCATGAGGCACAGGGGTTGCCTTACGAAGGCACACCTGGATGCGGCTATGCAACTTTGCGGACCCTTTCAAGGCGTCCTTCACCAATTCCCCCTTTGATGGATCATCATTGTTTGGTCCACAGGTGAAGGATACATTGACCAGGTGCGAGGTGGAAGGTAAGACTCTCTCTGCCGTAGGAGTCCGTTTTTCTACCCCTTCTAGACCCTATCCCAAAGGTCAAAGGGGAGGAAAGATGTGGTTCCGAAAACAATCCCAGGGAGTCTCATCTGACGCACAAGGCCGATTCCCCTCTAGAGGCAGAGGGGGGAATAATAATAGACGCCGCCCCAGAGGCAGAGGAGGTCCGCAAAACCAGGGTAGCAGAGAGATGTTCTCTGACAAACCCTTTCAGCACCCCTGAGGGGCTGCCCGGCTGTCCGCCTTCGGAGGCAGTCGGGGGAAGATTATCACTGTACCCAAAAGCCTGGCTTTCCCTAACTCAAGACAAATGGGTACAGTCGATCATATCCGAGGGTTACAAAATTCCCTTTATTCATATTCCAACCCAACCAAAAAGATCCCTTCCAGACGTTCCACCCGGTCTATGGGAAAAAGCAGCATTAGAAGTTTCAAAGCTGCTATCAAAAAGAGTCATCCAATCAGTCCCAGCAGACCAGCAAGGATCCGGAATCTACTCCAAATTCTTTTTGGTACCGAAAAAAACAGGGGACTGGAGACCCATACTGGATCTCAGCCACTTAAACAAGTTTGTCAAGAAAACAAAATTCCGGATGGTCACGCTACAGTCCATTCTACCCTTCTTGGGTCAGGACAATTGGATGTGCTCGATAGATCTTCAGGATGCGTACTACCACATCAAAATCAAAATGAACCGACGCTCCAGGAGATATCTCCGCTTCAGGCTGGGAGCCAGTCACTACCAATTCAGGGCCCTGCCCTTTGGTCTCACTACAGCCCCCCGGGTGTTCACCAAATGCATGGCAGTGGTCACGGCTCACTTGAGGCGCCAGGGATTCCAGGTGTTTCCATATCTGGACGATTGGCTCCTTACTGCCACCACCAGACATCAGCTTCTCCTATCCAGGGATTTCACCATTCAAACCTGTCAAGCTCTAGGCATTTCAATAAATTTCGAAAAATCTGCCTTGTCGCCTTATCAGTCTATTACTTTTATAGGCGCCACATTGGATACACAGACCCTTTCAGCCAGACTCACAGAGCAGAGGGTTTTAGACATCCGGAACCAAGTATCCCTTCTATTGCAATTTGTCAAAGTCAAAGCCAGACTGGTATTGAAAGTACTAGGACTCATGGCAGCAGCTATTCCCCTTCTCCCCTTAGCTCGCCTTTACATGAGGATCCTCCAATGGATGCTCTTTACCCAGTGGTCCTTTCAACGACTCCCGATGTCCCATACCATACTGATAACTCAAGTATGCAAGAATCAACTGTCTTGGTGGGTCACGTCACCTCAACTTCTCCAAGGAAGACCCTTCAACAACAGATGCCTCCCTGATCGGGTGGGGGGGCATTATCAGGGCAGGACAGTCCAGGGCACGTGGCAACCCTTCGAGTGCCACTTGCACATAAATGTCTTAGAGATGAGAGCAGTGCTTTTAGCGTTGCAAGCCTTTCACGACTCTCTTCCCAAAGGGACTATTGCAATTCAAACGGACAACATGTCCGTGGTGTGGTACATCAACAAACAAGGCGGAACCAGATCATACCCTTTATGTCGAGAAGCACTCAGACTTTGGCAATGGGCGATCTCTTCTCAGCGTTTTCTGATAGCGACGCATATTCCCGGGAAATCCAACGTCATTGCAGACAAGTTGAGCAGAGCAATTCTCATGCCACACGAGTGGTCTCTAAAGAAATCAATTTTAGAAGAGGTATTCCTAAGATGGGGCCAACCTTGCTGCGATCTTTTTGCTACTCCCCAAAACAGCAAGTGTCAAGACTTCTTCACGCTCTTCCCGTTACCAGGCCATCCCACCAGAGACGCTCTAGTCCACGATTGGCCCCGGGGACTTCTGTATGCCTTTCTCCCCTTTCCACTGATACCTCAACTAATTCAGAAAGCCGTCGCCTTGAGAGTGACAATGATCCTCATTGCCCCTTACTGGTCTCAACAGATATGGTTCCCCTTTCTTCATCGTTACCTTTTGGAGCAGCCTTGGCATCTGGACCCAGTACCAGATCTGATTACCCATCAGTCGGGTCAGCTGCACCAATCTCTGTCTTCTCTAAACCTCACAGCATGGTTTCTCCAATTCCTACCTTAGCCAGGCTTCCCTCAATATCTCGCTCGGTCCGAGATATCTTGATAGCCTCTCATAAATCCTCTACCCGGAAGATTTATACTAGCAAATGGAAACGTTTTTCCCTTTGGGCATCATCGAAAAACATAGATCCCTTTACTGCACCTATCCAGTCTATTTTAGACTTTCTAGCAGAACTCTTTCATTTAGGATCTTCTGCATCAACCATTAGAGTTCAATTGGCTGCCATATCAGATTTTCATGTTGGTGTCTCAGAATCCAGCATCATGGCTCACAAACTCTGTAAAGCCTTCTTAAGAGGTGTATTTCTTCTCAAATCTCCAATCAAAGACCCTCCGCCTCAATGGGATTTGAACTTGGTTCTGGCATCTTTAATTTTTCCCCCCTTCGAACCAGCGGCTTCATGTTCTCTGAAATTGCTTTCTTGGAAGACACTTTTTCTGGTAGCTATAACTTCAGCGAAAAGAGTATCAGAACTCCATGCTCTATGCAGTCGTCCTCCTTACTTAGTTTTTCACAAAGACAGGGTATCCCTCCGGACTAATCCATCCTTTTTACCTAAAATTTCTTCTCAAATTAACCTAAACCAAGTTATTGATCTCCCGGGTTTCTTTCCCTAACTATTCAAATAGGGCAGAGCAAAAGCTGCATTTTTGGATGTTCATCGCCAACTGAGATATTACTTAGACAGGACTAAACAACTCAGGAAATCTGATCAATTGTTTCTGTCATATGCAGAAGGTAGATTGGGCCTTCCAGTCACTAAAGTATCTCTTTCTAGATGGCTCACGTCTACAATTACTTTCATGTATGAGATCAGACATCAAAAATTACCCTCAAGACCTAGAGCTCATTCAACTAGGGCATTAGCTACTTCCATAGCCTTTCAGGACAGGTTGCCAATAGATTCAATTTGTGCAGCAGCCACCTGGGCTTCTCCTCATACGTTCATTTCACATTACAAATTGGACATGGTTTCCAGAAGCCATGCCAATTTTGGTTCCACTGTTCTCAAGAGTCTGTTCCGATAGGCCACCCAGGATAAGGTGCTAGGGACGCGGTCCCATCCAGCAAGAATGAAGGCGAGATTGACAACTTAACATTAAGAAGTTATGTACCTACCATAACGTTCCATGTTAGTTGTCTTCTTCTCGCCTTCTTTCTTGCGTCCCTCCCTCCTTCCCCCAAGCCTGGACAGACCGACCGGAATTCTTTTGTGTTTCTTCTTCTGAAATTTGTTACTCCATTATTTGGAGAATAGTATTGCTTGGTATAGCTATCAAACGAGATCTGAGTAGTTACCGCCTAGCATTGTGGGATATAGGGGAGCCTCGAGCCGGTGGAATTAGCTCTCGAGCTTTAGTATTGGCCGAGTCGGAGCCGAGGATCGGCTCCGAACCCATCCAGCAAGAAAGAAGGCGAGAAGAAGACAACTAACATGGAACGTTATGGTAGGCACATATCTTCTTATTTTCATTTTAGCCCACTCACTCGCTATAAATTCTGAAAATAAATTCCTTAATACCTCTCAAATAATTTCCCCTTTTTTAACAGGTGGGTAGGGAGGCTCCAGCGTCTCATTTTTAATTTGTTACACTGCATATTTTTTCTTGTTGTTATTGGTGTCCGATCTGAAATAGTTACTGGATGCTTGCCAAAGTCTTCAGTTAAATACACACGTTCCTGTGAAATAAAAAATCTGTCTAGTCTAGCCTAGTTACTGTACCTTGGGGAATAATATGTAAATTCTGTTTGACTTCCTACCACTGAATTCATGTCTTTCATACCAAATATTTTCATAAATCTACCCTCTTTTATTACATTTTTCCTTCAAGGTCACCCAGATGCATCCTCACTATTGCTAATCATGTTCTAGTCCCCACCTATAAGCAATATTCCCTGCTGAAAGCTGATGATTTCTCCCCAAAATTTCTTAAGCTTTATAATATCATTTTAGGTTGAAAATAAATGCATGCCTGCTACCTTGCCACTAGCCTCACAAAAGACATTTTTTTGATCACAAATAAGGCTTAAATATGTTTTATTAAGAAAGACTGGAAGAAGAGTAACAACTGGGTCATTAACTGTTACTGCAATTTTTTTGTGGATTTATAGCTAGTTAGTTATTTGTTACCAGTTCTGCATTACTTGGAAGTCTTACAATATCTTACTTATTGTTTGTGAAGAACTGAGGGCATTGCTTATCAGTATTTCATCTGTATACAGAATACAGTTGAGTTATGAAAGTTCCCAGGATAAGTTATTTATATAAAATGAGAATAATAATGGGTCCAGCACTGAGCCTTGAAGAACCCCTTTTGTAAGGTAGCTAATATCTATGTGATTGTTGTGACCTGCCACTGTGAATGATAGGTGGAGCGGATCATTACTGATCCACTGAATTCTGTCATATGCAGAGCCTGAACTGAAGACAAGAGTGAGTGATCCACTGTTTTGAATGCCCTTTTGAGGTTGACAAAGATAGTTCCTGTTAGTAAGCTTGGTCAAAGTTTGCTATTATTTAGTTTGTAAGTACTTTGGCCGAAAACCTTGATTGTCATAGGTACTTATGAGGCTTTTCATCTGTGAGGATCTTAAGAAGCTTAGCCTTACATTCCCTTGATACTTTTTAAACTTTATATTTTGCATACAAATAACCAAGAGGTGGGCAGAACAAACATATGCCGGGACATTTATACATTTCCCCTATCCATAAGGAACAGAGGTGCTAAACTGGGAGGGGGGGGTTAAATTTATGGTTACCCATTAATTTTACAAATTACATTTGAATAGAATAAGAAAAGTACTTTGTTTTATGTGGAGTGGGAGACAGTTCCATAGAAGCAGTAATCTCTGTGATACAAAAAAACATGATCTGATGTCCTCATTTTCATTCATTCCTCAACGAATAGGTCTCTGATCCGACCTCAGATCTGACTCTGCCGCTTTTCTCTAGATTCTTGGATCCAACTCTCAAGCTCCTCCCTTTACTCATAATGCCCTCAACTATTGCATTACCTCAGAATTTGTTTGCCGCTCTTAATGATTTGGTTGGGATTGCCTTCTCTCGAGCTCAGAGAAATTATTTCTTACACGTTTGTGAGTAATAGCTTTAGACTCTAATCTTTACTTCTATATAACTTTCCAATAACCCTTCCTCTCTCTGCCCACTTATTGTTAATATTTTAATACCTTTCTTTACTCATTATTTGAGTATTCATTTTCCAGTGGTGGTATAATCTTCTCTCCCCTTTACCTTACTCATTAAATTATTCTATTTAAAAAAGTTCCTTTTTTCCCTGCTTTTCTTCTTTCTAAAAACAATCTTTTATATATAGGAATTTTCTTGACAGTTTACTACTATGGCTGAAAAGCCTGCTGATGTTAAGAAGTGCACTTTCTGTGAGCATGATACCCAGTTCTAATGCCCTCAGGGAGTGCATTTATTGTTTAGGCCCCACTCATCAAGACTCTTCCTGTGTCATTTGTTCTGGGTTCAATACCAGAGGCATTAGTGACAGGCACAATAAATTAGTACTAAAGTGCCTTCTTCCTGTTTCTTCAGCTTCGGCTTCACAGGCTCAAACCCTCTCAAAAAACTCAAAGCCTACTGAGCACAGGGAGCATAGGAAGGAAGCGCTTTCCTGCTTGGTCTCCCAAAACTGCTGCAATATCTGAGCCGCCAGCAAAACGTCTGAAGCACTTGAATCCGATATCTATGGAGGCCTCGTTTCTCTCTGGAGCCAGTTTCTCCAAGACTCAGATCTCCCTTTTCGCAGGAGACCCCAAGAAAACTGTCTCAACCTCCATCCACTTCTTCTATCAGGTCTTTCCGAAGCAGTTGTTAATAGGATGATAAATTTATTGGGAAGGATTAAGCCTGAAATGTATTCTGACAATTTGATTATGGTCACAGTTGATATCTGTGACCTTTTTTCTGTAATTCCACATAAAATCGGGGTTGAGTGGTCTATGATTATCTTTGTTTTAACACTAGTATGGACCACAATACTATCTTAACACTCCATAGTTGTATGGAACTAGTTCTTGACAATTACGTTTGAAGGCCAGATTTTTAGACAGACTCAAGGTGTAGCTATGGGTGTTTGTTGTGACCCGGTGTTTGCCAACATTGTCCTTTCCCATTGGGAAGATTTGTATATATTAGACTCAGAATTTAAAGATATGTGGGCACTGTATGGTCGGTATTTAGACGATTTGGTTCTCTTTTGGACAAGTAGTGATGAAGATTTGGATAGATTTTTTGCATACATTAATAGCACTACTCATTTTTTTGAAATTTACCATGGTTAAAGATGTTTACCAGCTATATTACCATTAAGAAGGACTATGACAGGAAGATTTTTACATCCCATTTATACAGGAAGCCTACATATTCCAACTCTTTGTTACATTTTCAGAGTTGACACCCATTTCAACAGAAGAAGTCCCTTGTCAAAGGGCAATATGTTAGACTTGCAAGGATGATTTCTGAGGAAACAGATTTTTTGACTGAATGGAAAATACTACAGGACATGTTGGAAAAAAGGGGTTACCCTGCTGTTTTTGTAAATAGTATTTTTAGTGAAGTTTTGGAAAAAAGACAGCAAGGTATTTGCAAAGTTCTTCTCTTTTCTGGTCTCCCTGAAAAGGTAGAGTATGAGTGCTGTAATGTTAGTAGATTTGGCAGGGCACTGATTCTTACCTACACCTTGATTTTTTTGACATAAAACAGATCATTAAAAAATGATGGTGTATTTTTAATTTTGACAATGAAGTTTCCTGTAAGGTGGGCACACAGCCCCTTATTGTGTACAAGAGAGACATGTCTTTAAAGGGATTGTCTGAGAAAAAGAAAATAGATATTCTGGGCACAACTGGTAACACAAAATGTGGTAGATGTGGGCAGTGTGTTTATATTATGGCGGGACCAAAACTAGTAGGGAGAGGTTTTGGCACTATTTTGGCAAAGGAAAAATATTATTGTTTTTCAAAAGGTGTGGTGTATATCGCAGTCTGTGACACCTATGATAGTTTCTATATAGGAAAGACTTTTAGAGCTTTCAAACAAAGAATCTATTAGAGCTTTCAAACAAAGAATCTACCAACACCTTTATGACATAAGACAGCATAACGAGGGCAATGCCCTCTACAAACATATTAAGAAGTTTCCCACACATTCTTTTAAATTTGGGGCTATTGACCATGTGGATCTGGGCCCTAGAGGTAGACCTTCAGAGTTATACCTGGAGTTATTGGAACTCAAATGGCAGATTAGAACAAATGCATGTATTTTACCTGGGCTTAATGACAGATTGTCTCTTGGCTCCTTGCTAAGATTAAAATCAATGTATTTTATTTAATAATGTATATGTGATTATATGAAAATGTGATTACTTTTCTATGAATTGATGGTCTATTTATTCATACAATATTTTTTGAGATATTGTATATACTGACTTTTATGTAGAGGATATGTCTTTATAAATGAACAGGTTTAGAGGAAATGATGTCAAGCTGTGTGTAACTTTTTCAAACTATGACATGCTGAATGTGGCTTTAAAATGGTAATGTTACTGAGTACTTTGTTATTCTGAAGACGTCTTTTGATGAAAGCACGCTCAATACATTTTATTATTTTTTTATGTGGTGTGTGGTTCTGGAACTGCCTTTCTGTGCTATTATTCTAGATGATAAATTTATCATAGCACAGATCCAGATGGAGTTTTACTGTCTCTGTCTCCCATTGGATTTGTAAGCCTTAAGCCTTCTTCCAATACCATCATCTCTCCTTCTCTGATCTGACATACTGTTTCGGAGTCCACGAATCCGAGAGCTCCTAGAGTCGAAGCATCAGATCTGAAGATGCCTTCTTATTCTACTCTGACTGTCTCCCTGACCCATTTGGTCCAAAATCCCCTTGAGCAGGATGAGTCTTGGAGTCAAAGTATCAGAGTTGGATCAGGGAGGTGACCTTGTCCATGTCGGCAGAGGAAGAGAAGGCTTGTTCCTTGCAACTGGCCACTCAACCTATGATCTGTATCTGTGAGGCTAATCTCTCATGCAGCTTAAAGTTCCTCATGGGCTGCAAGTGCAGGCATAGCCATGAGGAGACATGCCTGGATGCGATTGTGTGATCTTGTGGAGCCCTTTAAAGCTTCATTTATCAGTGCTTCCTTTGATGGGTCTTCCCTGTGTGGGTCTACTTTTAAAGACACACTTTCCTGCAGTGAGCAAGCTGAAAAGACCTTGTCTGCTATGGGAATCTGTTTTTCTACCCTGCAGAGACCTTTTTCCAGGAATCAACACGGTTGTAAGAAGATGTGGTTCCGGAAGTCCCAAGGACCTTTTCAAGACTCATGTGGGGAATTTTCTTCCAGAGGCAACGGGGGAAATAACAATGTATGAAACCATCCATGCAGCAGAGAGGGTCCGCAAAACCAAGGGTTCCAAGACTACTCTGATAGACCCTTCCAGCGCTCCTGAAAGGTTGCCTGACCGTTCTTCTCTGGAGGCCGTCAGGGGGCACTTATTTTTGCACCCAGATGCCTGGACAGCCATTACAAGAGATTCTTGGGTGCAAAAGATCATATCCAAAGGATATTTCATTCCCTTTTTACACATTCCCAAACAAAAAAGAAATAGTCTCCTCGATATTCCACCCAATCCGCAGGAGTTAGCAGCTCTAGAGGTTCAAATGCTGCTAGACAAAATAGTTATCTAAGAGGTCCTACCAGACCAAAGAAGATCCAGAATTTACTCAAGGTTCTTTTTATTGCCAAAGAAAATGGGACCTGATACCTATTTTGGATTTCAGTTATCTAAATCAGTTTGTAAAGAGCTCCAAAGCTCCTGATGGTCACAGTTCAGTCCATTCTGTCTCTTCTGCAGAAGGATGACTGGATGTGCTCCATAGATCTTCAAGCCATGTACTATCACATCAAAATGAACAGGCGACTTTGTTTGGGAGCAAGTCATTACCAGTTCAGAGCCCTGCCCTTTTGTCTCACCACAGCCCCCAGGGTGTTCACCAAATGCATGGCAGTGATAGCAGCTCATGTCAGACTGCTCAGATTCAGAGTGTTTCATCATCTGGACGACTGGCTTCTCACTGCACCAACCAGGCATTTCCTACAAAAAGCCAGAGATTACTTTCTCCAGTTGTCTCAACTCCTAGGGATCGCAGTCAGTCTTCACAAGTCCCATCTTCAACCATTTAAAATCTTGGAGTTTATAGGGGCTTACCCAGATACAGTCCATCATCTCGCTCTTTTACTACAAAGCAGGATTCTTACCTTGAGATAGTATGTCAGACAAATTCTCTCTCACCCCTCTCCAGCAAAAATAGTTCTTCAAGTCTTAGGTTCAATGGCTGCAGCAGTTACCTTAATACCTACTGTTCATCTTCACATGGAGATTCTCCAATGGACTCTAGCAGTACAATGGTCCATTCTTTGTCAGCCTTTGAAACATTCTATAAAACTGTCTCAAGTCTGCAGAGACTCCCTACTCTGGTGGATTCACTCGATGAAGTTTGTCAGGAACGTCCCTTTAGCCTTCCTCCCCCAAAGGGCACGTTGACCACAGATGCCTCCCAGTTGAGATAGGGGGGCATTTCCTGGGATGGACTGTCCAAGGCATGTGGTCCCCAGAAGAGACCAAATTGCATATAAATCTCTTATAGATGAGAGCAGCCCTCTTAGCATTGCAGGCATTTCAGAACTCTCTTCCTCTACAGACAATTGCTATCCAAACAGACAATATTTCAGTGGTATGGTACATCAACAAACATGGGGGAACCAGATCTTACCCCCTTTGCTGAGAAGCAGTGAGAGTCTGGCAGAGGGCAGTCTCCTCCAACCACCTTTTGTAGCAATGCATATACCGGGGAAATCCATCATTCTAGCCGATAAGGTTTGGTTCCTCTTCCTATGGTCTCATCTACTATGTCCTCCTTCAAAACTGGACCCCATTTCAGATCTAGTATCACATCCATCAGGGACTCATTTGGACATTACAGGCCTCAGATTGACTGCATGGTTTCTCCAATTCCAGTGATGGCTAGACAGTCCAGCTTTCCTCTCCTGCTCGCCAGATCTAATTTTCATTCCAGAAACCTTCTATGAGGCTAATTTATTGAGTAAATGGAAGACATTTTCATTTTGGACACAAAAGAGAGAGATGGATCCTTTCACCACTCCAATCCCTACAGTTGATTTTCTTCCTTCAATTTTTCAAAGTGGTGCTATTTTTTCTACAATCAAAGTTCAGCTAGCAGCTATCTCTAACTACCACATAGGAGATAATGCTTCCCCCTCTAGTTTCATCCAAGTTATGCAAAGCATTCCTTAAAGGCTCCTTTGTGCTTAGACCTCCAATAAAAGATCTTTCTCCACCTTGGGACCTTACTATAGTATTACAGAGCTTGGTCCATCCTCCCTTTAAGCCCTCAGCTAAGTCGATCTCAAATGTCTTTCTTGGAAAGTAGCCTTTCTTGTGGCCATTACTTCTGCAAGGTGAATTTCTGAACTCCAAGAACTCTCTTCAAAACGGCCTTATTTGATTTTCCATAAAGATAAAGTTACCTTATGTACTAATCCCTCCTTTCTACCCAAAATTGCCTCTGAAACAAACATCAACCAAGTTATCAGTTTGCCAGTCTTCTTTCTAAATTTTGACAACAAAGGAGACTACATGCTTTACCTTTTAGATGTACATATGTAGATTCATTTTGTCTTCATAGGATGAAGGAATTTAGATAAACTGACCAACCTTTTATTTCCTTTACCAGTAACAAATTGGGAAAACCAGTATCCAAAGATGTTCTTCATGTTTCACTGTTGCAGTCATCACACTTGGGTTATCTGCCTGCAGGTAGCTCTCAATCAGCCTGAATACCAGAGACTTAGTATTTTTGCATCAGTTGCCGTCGCTCCAGGACTGACGTCAGGTCGTCAGGCAGCCATCGCCATTACATCAGTCTTTCTTGCTGAGGAGCCTGAAGCAGAAGCAGTTTGCAAGTGCTGGTCAGCTACTACCTGAGTTTTCATTTACGAATTGAATCATCCTGAAGTCTTCTAAAGCTAAGTACCCCATTGGGGATCCTTTTTTCTTGCTTTAACCGATATCAGAAAAAGTTAATAATTGTCTTGCCTGTGGAAAGCAAATACCACACCGAGATTTTCATTCTTACTGCGTCACCTGTCTAGGCCCAGTCCACGACGTACCTCGCTGTCGGTTTTGTGCCTTGTTCAACCCCCGAACCATTCATTGTCAGGCTGTTGTTGTCGCTAAATACTTTCATTCTCGATCTCCGTATTCCGAAATGACTTCGGTAAGCCATCCGACTACTGATATTCCGAAAAAACGCAAGGATAAAGACAGAGACAGAACGCACAGGTTCAAAGCTGCCAACAATGCTTCCGTTAAGCTAGTCGCCAGTTCGCCAGTACTCAGTGAGGCGCTTTCGCAGCCCTTGATGCCTGCTTCAGTGAATTCACAGGCCTCTACCGAGATTCTTCTTCGACTATGGATGTCTCTACCTTGGATGGGTCTGGAGCCACTGAGCAGGCACTGGCTTCTGAGGAAGTTCTTCGCACTACCGATGTTCGACACAAACCGACTACTTCAGTTCTGTCTAAAACTACCGAGTTTCTAAGGCCAAGAGTATGCGCTACGCCTAGAAAACCGACGCCCAATACGCATGCAGCTCCCTTGCCACAAAATAAAATTCTAAGAATGGCAGAAGACCTTATTATGCTGATTAGGGGAAGTCAGCCTTCCCCTGCTAAGAGAAAAAGAGACCAGTCCCTAGCAGCTTCAACAGAACAAGAGTGCGCGACTATGAGGTTTCTGATTATGAAGACATGCCCTTATCTGCTTATGAGGATTCTGATGCAGAGGAATCCATCTCCTCTGCCTCTCCTCCAGAGGATTTTTATTTTGGTGAAACCTTAAATACTTTAAGAGAGCATTTCCACTGGGAATGCCAAGATTATCCTCAGTCCAAAAAGAGACTCAGAGAATTTCTAGACTTGCCACAACACAGGCCTTTAGCAATACCACCAGTCCTGGAAGTTGTTGATGATGTCTTCATGGAATCCAGCTTACTCCTGATACAGGTACTACAGAGTACCTGATTCTCACAAATTTATTTTCAAAAATCCTACTGCTGACCCAGAGATCATTTTCCAGGGGCCTAAGGGTATCAAGGCAACAACAGCTAAGAATCCCATCCCTTCGGACAGGGATTTCAGAGCTTTGGACAGATGGGGTAAGAAAGTACATACCTCTGCAGCTCTTGCCATTAGGGCTATGAATTGTCAGTTTCACATGCTGAAGTACCAACAACATATTATGGAACTGGTTAAGAAAAAAATAGCTACCTTTACAGACTGTGCAGAAAATAAAGAATTGCAAGAGCTTATGCATTCTGCAAACCAAGTCAAAAAGCATACATTGCAGTGTGGCTTTGATGCCCTCGAAGCATCTTGCAGGGCAGCAGTCACTGGTTCTGTACTGAGAAGGCATGCTTGGCTTAAGGAGCAGACCTTGCCAGATCAGGTCAAATCCAAGTTTCTAGATGCTCCTTTGAATAAGGACACTCTATTTGGCACCAAAACAGAAGAGGTTCTTAAAAAGGTGGAAGAAAAAACTAAATCTATGCAGACAGTCAAATAATTCCTGCAAGTACAGCCTCCTAGATTCAGTAGGCATTATCCCTCAAAACATTGGCCCTTTCCAGCTCCCTCAAGGCCATTTCAAACTATACCCAGGGGAAACAGACCACCCAGACTACAGTCTCAGGATATGCAGAGATCTAAGCACTGGAGTTCCTCCACCTCTAAAGCAGGGAGTGCTAAACCACCCCCTTTCAGAAAGAATTCCCAATGACTGCTCAACTCCATTCCCCTCCTCTGCCCAACTGTGTGTGCCCCTAGGGGGGAAAACTTGCCCTTCATGCAAAAAACTGTATTCCCATCACCAAAGACCGATGGGTCCTCAACATTGTATACCAGGGGTACAAATGTTACTTCCACTCACTGCCAACCCCAAAAGGGTACCCAGACCTCCCTCTAAACCAGTGGGCAGAGGCTCAAAACCAAGTCCAATCCCTGCTCTCTATAAGGGCAATTCAACCTGTTCCTGCAGAACAGATAGGTCAAGGGTTCTATTCCAGATTTTTCCTGGTACCCAGAAAAGAGGGTGATTGGTGCCCAATTCTGGATCTTTCCATTCTCGACACCTTCCTGGTTGTACCAAAATTCAAAATGCTCACTCTGCAGCAGCTTCTACCTGTGCTAGCCAAGGATGCCTGGTTAGTCACCCTAGATTTAAAAGAATCCTATTTGCACATCCCTATAAGGGAGTCATGCAGAACATATCTATGCTTCAGGGCAGGATCTATGCATTATCGGTGCTCTGCACTTCCCTTTGGCTTATCCACAGCTCCCAGAGTATTTACAAAATGCCTAGTCCCAGCCATTGTTTACTGCAGACAGAGAAATATTCAAATTTACCCATACTTGGACGACTGCTTGATTCAGGCAGACAGTCAGGAAATGCTGTTGCAGTACCTGACATTTGTAAAAAAACCTTCTAATCTCCCTGGGGTATACCATCAACGAAAAGAAATTAAAACTAGTCCCCAGTCAAAAGATTGTATTCCTGGGTGCAAGCTTGGACACAGCATCCCAGATGGCATTCCTCACTCCAGAAAAACAAGCCTATCTGACAGGCTATTTTATTCAAATGACCACCAGAACTCAGCTATCTGCAAGGAAAATCCTGCAGTCCCTCCTACTAATTTCATATGCCAGACTGCATATGAGGAACCTTCATTGATACTTAAAAAGTCTTTGGTGCCAACATTCTCAGGACCTGGAAACTGTCATTCCCATAATACACTGTCTAAGGACAGAGTTCCTTTGGTGGGCAGCAGCATGCAACCTCAACAAGGGACTGCCCTTTTCCCAACCCTACGCCGCCCAGACCCTAACCACAGATGCATCAGACTATGCCTGGGGGGCACACATGGACGGCAAGTGCATTCAGGGCCACTGGAGCCCAAATCAAATGCATCTGCACATCAGCCAGAAAGAGATGCTAGCTGTGCAGCACACTCTGATAGCTTTCAGATCCCTTCTCTCTCCAGGATACCTGCTAATAAAAACAGACAACACCACAGTTATGTGGTACATCAAAAAGCAGGGGGGACCCACTCTGCAGGATAGACATGGCCCTGTGGAACATGGCCTTGGACATGCAGGTCCATCTGCAAGCTCAATTCCTGCCAGGCAGACAAAACTCACTGGCAGACTATTTAAGCAGAAATCTCCTAGACCCACACGAGTGGCATCTAGAGCCCAGAACCTTCACCTTCTGATTCAGAATTGGGGGACCCCAGAGGTGGATCTCTTTGCCTCACCCTACAATCACCAGCTCAGCAGATTCTGCACCAGGACACCTCACAGCAGGGCCTGGAAAGTTGATGCCCTATTCATCCAGTGGGTAAATCTCTCAATCTATGCCTTTCCCCCTCTGCCTCTCCTTTCAAGAGTATTGCTCAAGATAAGACAGGACAGACCAAGTACAATTCTGATTGCCCCAGACTGGCCACACCAACACTGGTACCCACTCCTGCGAAGCTTGTCACCGGTGCCACCCTGGCACCTACACCAGAAACCAACCCTGCTCTCTCAGCAGGGGGGACAGATCTTGCATCCGCAACTGCAAACCCTAAATCTTGCAGCCTCACTTATTCCTTGAATTCTACCCCAGTAACTAGCCTAAGCAAGCAGGTGCTGGACATCATCCTTGAAGCCAGAAGACCCAGTACATGGAAATCCTATGCTGATAAGTGGAAAAGATACTGCTCCTGGATTGAATCTAAAGGCCCTCCCTGCCTCTAATCCTGGATTATTTAGCAGATCTACTCTACAGAGGCCTATCCTTCTCCTCCATTAAGATCCATGCCTCTGCCATTTCAGCTCATTACAGCACCTCTCTTCTCTCACTCTCTTATCAAACAGTTCCTGAGAAGGGCAAACGACTTAAGGCCACCAAGGAGAGCACCAACCCTTGCTTGGGACCTTAACTTTGTACTGGAAAAGCTCACGCTATCCCCTTTTGAGCCTGCAGCATCAGCAGAGCTAAAATTCCTCTCTTGGAAACCAGCCTTGCTTCTGGCCATCACTTTAGCTGGAAGAGTGTGTGAGCTACAAGCACTTATAGTTGTGGAACCCTTCATTATTTTCTATGCGGACAGTTTCCCCTCAGGACTAACCCTTCCTTTATGCCTAAAGTGGTGTCCAGTGTGGCTCTCAATCAATCCATCCATTTGCCTACCTTCTTCCCTAATCCTCAAAATAAAGGGGAAAGGATCCTGCACTCCTTGGACGTGCACAGACAGCTCAGATTCTACCTTGCTAGGACTAAGCCCTTCAGAAAATCTGACCAGTTACTAGTCAGCTTTGCAACAGGGGCAGAGGGCAAGGCCACTTCAAAGCAAACAGTTTCCAAATGGATAGCACATTGCATCCATTTCTGCTACAAGCACCATGGGAAACCAACCCCTCAGGGGGTCAGAACACATTCCACTAGGGCAACATCTACCTCTACAGCATTCCTCATGGGAGACTCTACCAGGAACATCCTGGAAGCTGCTACCTGGAGTTGTGTTCACACCTTCACCAAGTATTACCACCCATCTATCTTTTCCAAATCCAGAGCAGGTTTTGCAACAGCAGTCCTGCAAGGCATTCTAGCCAGCCCTAACTCTTCGTGACTGCCTCTACCCTTCTTCAGCTTTGGGAATCTATCCAAGTTTGATGACTGCAATAGTGAAACACGAAGAACATAGTACAGTTGTGTACACTTACCATAAATGTAGATGTTCGAGTGTATTCACTGTTGCAGTCCTGGTTTCCCTCCCTCCAGCCCCATTTTCTATCTCTCTCTAAACTCTCTCTCTCTCTTTTACTACCCTCCCCCCTTTTCAAGGGTGTTGGTATTGGTATTTACTTTTTACTGGTGGCGTTTTTTCCCCCACCATAACTTAGCTCCCTATTGGGGGGGGGGGGCTCCTGACATTTGGGGCAAGAAAAACTGATGTAATAGAGTCGGCTGCCTGTTTTTATACCCCTGACAACCTGACGTCAGTCCTGGAGCGACAGCAACTGACGCAGAAATACTAAGTCTCTGGTATTTGGGCCGACTGAGCGCTACCTGCAGGCAGATAACCCAAGTGTGATGACTGCAACAGTGAATACACTCTAACATCTACATTTATGGTAAGTGTACACAACTGCACTTTACTTTAGCCAAATGGATAACAAATTGTATTTCCTATGTTTACTCTTTAAGAGGTTTAACCTTGCCAAAACCACATTCAACTAGATCCATTGCTACATCATCTGCCTTCTGGGCCAGAGCTTACATTGATGATATTTGTGCAGCTGCCACTTGGTCTAATGCTCATACATTTATTGCTCGTTACAACTTGGATATTATCTACAGAAACAGGGCTGCATTTGATTAAGCGGTTCTCTGGAGCATCCTTCCATGAGAGCCACCCAAGGTTATCATAGCTGGGGACTCTGTCCCATTTGTTGAGCAATGAATGAAAATGACAACATCAGATATAAACGTTATGTACTCACTATAACTATGCATCTGTGTTGTCCATTTTCATTCTTCCACAATTTCCCTCCCCCCATCCATGACTTTGGGAGTGACCTGATGAAGTTTCTTTGTTAGGAAGCATAGTTTGTGTTTGAGCCTGTCTTCTGTTAACTGTACTGTTTTCCTTATTATGTATATTCTAGATTGATGTATAGAGACAGTAAACTTGATCTGAGAAAATGCAGTAGTTAGGGGCATTATGGGTAAAGGGAGGAACTCAAGAGTTGGATTCATGAATCTAGAGAAGAGCGTCCAAGTCAGCTCTGAGAACCATTCATTGAGGAAGAATGAAAATGGACAACACGGATTAATAGTTATGGTGAGTACATAACTTTTATTTTTATTTATTTTGCAAAAGAGACTAAGATCTCTAGAGTGTGGGTTTATGATACCATTGTACTTGTGCATGTGTAATAGTTCTGACAGAATGGGATCTGTTGAAGATCTATATGCAAGTCAGAGGTCACCTCTCAATAGTCTGCATGAAACTGAGGAGGAGGACTTGGCTTTAAGATGGTCAGAATAATTTTTCTGATTTAAGCCCTTGATCTGATATTGTCCTTTTGATTCTTCCTTAATGAATGGGTTATGGATCCGATTCTGTTATCTGCTTCAGATGTATAGTTCAGACTTTGGCTCCATCTGTCAAGCTCCTCCCTCTACCCCCAATGCCTTAGTCCATTCTCAATACCTCAGATCCTGTTTGCCACCATTGTGCTTCGACATAGGATCCTTCTTTCAGCATTTTGTCAAGTTTCAACAACATTTCTATAAGTGAAAATTTAGCCTTTCTATCTAAAATGTCCAACCTTTACTATTACAACTTCCGTCTCAGTCTCCAGTTTCCCTTTCTACATTAGGAGAGTAGTTTATATACTTTTATAGTATATTTCTAATTTACCTTAGTCTGTAAATTTTTTCTTTCTGTACCAATTCTGTCCTTCCTACACTTTTTACAGGGTAATTTTTAATTACCGTTACTTGCAATATTTCCTTTCTATAATTTTTTTCCTAAAATAAATAAATTAAAAAAAATCTTGTTTGTTTATATATCTGAATGCAGAAACCAATTACCCAAATCAGCCAAGGTCCCTTAGATCTGCAATCCGCATAGAACCTAGGATTAAAAAAAATAGTCCATCACAGGGTACTTGAAGGTTACTACCTTCAAAATAAATTTACAAACTTTGCATGACCTACATGCAAATGTACCAGTATGGACGGATCCGGGGACACTAGGGCCAGTAGATTTGTAGCAGAGTTGTCACTTCAATGACATGCTATTCTTAAAAGTAAAGCTTGGTTTATTACCTACAATGCCTTTGATCCTAGAGTCAGTAAGCAATACAGGCCAATATTTATATATAGTGTCACAGACCTGGTGTATGTTGTTACCATATGTCAATGGTAGCCTAAGGGTACTATTAAACATCTCAGACCCTTTACTACTAGAGAGGGTATTGGTCTTATGAAAAAATGTTTTCCCCCTGTCAGGACGTAGCCTATCTACTGCTCCAGATGTATCAGCCAACATCACTTGCTTATAACATCTCTTCAATGATGAGTACCATGAGGCTAGTAATAGATGAAATTCTGAAGAGAGGTTATAAGCAAGTGATGTTGGGTGATACATCTGGAGCAGTAGATAGGCTACGTCCTGACAGGGGGAAACCATTTTTTCATAGGACCAATACCCTCTCTAATAGTAAAGGGTCTGAGATGTTTAATAGTACCCTTAGGCTACCATTGACATATGGTAACAACATACACCAGGTCTGTGACACTATACATAAATATTGGCCTGCATTGCTTACTGACTCTAGGATCAAAGACATTGTAGGTAATAAACCAATCTTTACTTTTAAGAATAGCATGTCATTGAAGCGACAACTTTGCTACAAATCTACTGGCCCTAGTTTCCCCAGATCTGTCCGTACTGGTACCTTTGCATGTAGGTCATGCAAAGTTTGTAAATTTATTTTGAAGGTAGTAACCTTCAAGCACCCTGTGATGGACTATTTTTTTAATCCTAGGTTGTATGCGGATTGCAGATCTAAGGGGCTAGTATATTTGGCGAAGTGCACTTTGTGCACTACATTCTATGTTGGTAAAACCATAAGAATGTTGAAAGAGAGGGTATTACAACATTTGGGTGATATTAAGAGGAAGAACCTGTTAAATGCATTAGCAAAACATGATCTGAAGTAGTTAACTTCATTTGATCAGCAACCTGTGGGTATCGGATCCGTCCTGGATCTGAGCCGGCAGCTTTCCAAGCTAGAGATCTGAGCTCCAAGCTCCTCCTCCTTAACCATAATACCCTGTTACCTCCCTCCAGTCCTCAGATCTCATTTGCCGTGGCTTCTATAAGCACGAGTGACGAGCTCCTGGCTATTAGGTAAGAGAAAGTGTAGGAAATTGCTCTACATTTTTCACCTTATTTTGCAGTTAAAGTGTGTGTGTGTGTGTGTGTGTGTGTGTGTGTGTGTGTGTGTGTGTGTGTGTGTGTGTGTGTGTGTGTGTGTGTGCGTTTTAGATCCCTTGGACTAGTTTAATTTAGTTTAGTTTAATTTTAGTGTATTCCCCTTCCTCTTATCTGTGTGTTAGGGAGTGTGATTGTGTTCGTCATGGCCGAAGGCCCTAAGGCCATTTTTTCCAAATGCTCTGAGTGTGGTCATAAGCTGTCCCCAGCTGATGGCCACACTCAGTGTGTTCTTTGCCTGGGGGTTGCTCATTTAACATCAGGCTGCCAGATATGTGCTGCCTTTAACCCCCGGGCTCTTTGAGACAGGAGGAACAAGTTAATCCTAGCGGGTCTTTTACCCACGGATTCTACTTCTTCCTCCTCTCCCTCAGTGGTGCCAGTCATGGCTGCGGCTGTTCAGCCATCAGTTCCTCCTCCCCTGGCTGGGACTCAACCTCCCACTGTATCCCAGGGAGAGAGGGACTCTGCTAATAAAGAGAAGAGACATAGAGCGAGGGAGAAAGAGAGAGACAAAGACAGAGAAAGGCATAGGAGCCACAAGCGGCGGGCCGACTCAGCCCCTTCGGCCCCGCCGGCTAAGCAGCTCTGTTCCCCCTTGAAGATCCCCGGGTCCTCCCCCTCTCGGCTCCGTTCCCCACGTTTCTCTCCGGAGCCGAAGGAGTAGTCCTGGCCACCTACGAGGTCATCCAGGCGGCCTTCCCGGCCAGCCTCGGCGGCCTCTTCTAGGTCTACGAGGAGCCTTTCCGATGCAGACATGGACCGGATGACGGGTTGCTTCCTTCAGGCCCAGATGCAGATGGGAGCGCTCTTACCTCCCCCCCCCCTCCGGGGGGAGCACAGCCCCTTTCTTTGCCCCATTGCTCCTTCTCCAATCCATTATCGGGTTTTGGAGCCGTCGGATCTGAGTAGCCTCGGAGCCGGAGAGTCGGCGCCGATAGTAATCGCTACTTCGACGCCGGCCTTACCCTCGAGTTTATCGGGTCCTTTTTCGGATCCGAGCTCTCGGGGCCAGGAGCTGAGCCTTGGATCCGCAGGGGGTAAGTGTGTCTTCGGCTCTGATGCGGTCGGAGCATACTTCCCTTTCGGGTCCAATCTCTTCGGCTCTGGCGCCGACCCACACATGGGATCCGAGGGTGCTGCTCTTGGATCCCAGGGAAAGTGGTTCACCTTCGGCTTTCGACATGGTGGAGAGGGTGCTCTCAAAGGGTTTGAGGTCCCCGGCCCGTGTAACGGATCCACCTGCCATTCCCTCGCAGATGGGCCTGTCTTCCATCATCCGGCCCCAGGGACAGCCTGCGTCTATGCCCCAGCTAGTTCCTGTAGAGGAGCATGACCCTGTTGGTGAGCCCTCCTCGGACAGTCCCACCGAGGAGGTCCCTCACAAAGGAAAGTGTAAAAAGAGGCACTTGGACTCCCCCAAGTCCCTCATGGAAGACACTGACTTGAGGAAGGGGAAGGTTCCCCCATGTCACCCCTCGAGGACATCTCCTTTAGAGACATTATGGGGATGCTGCGCATTAGAGGGGGATGGTCGGCCCAGAAGCCTTCCTTGGATGAGTCAGTGTTTCTGAAGGCATTTGACGCAGGCCCGTCTGCCTCTTAGGTGTCCCCTCTGGCCGGCCCTGGTAGACCTAATTACTACCAGGGCATGGAAGGAGCCGGACACTGTGGAGCCAATCCCTAGGAGACCAGATAAGATCCTTAGCCCCCCGACAGATAAGGCAGCGTGGAGTAAAGGTTCCCAAGTAGATGCCATGGTGGTGGAGGCTGCCACCAAGAAGGAACTGGCGCAGGATAGTTCCTCGGTCCATCCTTCCGACAAGGAGTCTCGGACGATGGATCGCATCGGAAAGCAGATGTTTGCTTCAGCCACCTTTTCCATAAGGGCGCTGAATTACTTGGCACACGTGATTAGGCTTCAGCAGGATCTTATAAAAGAGTACGCTGGGTCTCCCCCGAAGTCCATGGCGGCCGAGAACAAACAAACTTTCTCGGCTCGCATGGCCACTCTAAAATCGATATCCAACACTTCTGTGTGGCTTCTCTCCCATGCCACGGAGAGGGTGGCTAGAGCCAGCAGAGCAGGTATCGCCTTATGGCGTCACGCCTGGCTCCAACTTTGCGGAACCCTTCAAGGTGTCCTTTGCGAATGCTCCCTTTGATGGTTCTACACTGTTTGGCAAGACCGTCCTCGATACGCTGATCCAGAGCGAGAAAGACGGGAAGACGCTGTCTGCCGTCAGAATCTGCTTCTCGGCTCCTCAAAGGTCCTTTTCCAGGAACCAGAGAGGACAAAAGAAGATGTGGTTCTGGAAGTCTCAGCAGTCCCGTTCTGCTCCGGACCCTTCATCCTTCAGAGGCAGGGGAGGACAAGGTGGACGCCGGCCCAGAGGCAGAGGGGGGGCTGAAGAATTTTGGGTCGAGGGAACCCTTCTCCGACCGACCCGCGCAGCAACCCTGAGGGGTTGCCCGACTGCTCCTTTCTGGAGGCAGTCGAGAGGCGTTTCTCGGAACATGTAGCACATTGGGAGTCCATCACTACAGATCGCTGGGTGCTCCGAATAATATCCAGAGGTTACTCTATCTCCTTCATAAATCTTCCCCCTCGGTCGAGGCACTTCCCCGATGTTCCACCCAGTCAGAGGGAGGCGGCGGCTTCAGAAATAAAGAAGCTGCTAAGAAAAAAGGCCATCCAGCACGGCCCCCCAGGACAGTCCGGGTCGGGCAATTACTCCAGGTTTTTTCTGGTGCCAAAAAAGACGGGGGACTTAAGACCAATTCTCGACCTGTCTACATTGAACCTGTTCATTGCCAAGTAGAAATTCCGGATGGTTATTCTTCAATCTATTCTCCCCCTTCTGCAGGAGAACGACTGGATATGCTCCATAGACCTCAAGGATGCGTACTACCACATTCTCATGGACAGGCGATCCAGGAGGTTTCTCCACTTTCGACTGGGGGCCAGTCATTATCAGTTCAGGGTCCTCCCTTTTGGCCACATCACAGCCCCCAGGGTGTTCACCAAGGTCATGGTAGTTGTAGCGGCCCACCTGAGACTTCAGGGAATACAGGTCTTTCTGTACCTGGACGACTGGCACCTCACTGCTCCCACCAGGCATCTACTATGCTCAGCCAGGGATTGCTTCCTACTGTTGGCCCGTTGGTTGGGGATCACCACAAATTACAAAAAAATCATCCCTTCAGCCTGTTCAGGTCCTGGATTTCATAGGGGCCAGAATAGACACACTTCAGTCCAAGGCCTTTTTGACAGCAGACAGGCTCCGCAGTTTAACTCTCCATGCCTTAGCACTTCTACAATCTCCGGCCCCACCAGCGGAGATAGTCCTGAGAGCCCTAGGGTCCATGGCAGCTGCTATCAACCATTCACCCCTAGCCCGCTTGAACATGAGGGTTCTTCAATGGACCTTACAGGTCCAGTGGTCCATCCTTCGACATCCGTTGGACTCCCCGATTCCCCTCAGCAGAATTTGCAGGGACTTCCTACTTTGGTGGCTCCATTCCCGAGAGCTTCGGGAAGGGCAACCGTTTTTGATGCCTCAACCCCAAGCCACGGTGACCACGGACGGTTCTCGTCTGGGGTGGGGGGGTATTGCATGGGCAGAACTGTCCAAGGCATGTGGACTCCAATAGAGACCGTTCTGCATATCAATGTTCTGGAGATGAGGGCGGTGCTTCTAGCGTTGCAGGCTCTCCATGCCCTTCTTCCTCCGGGGACTATTGCAATTCAGACAGACAACATGTCGGTGGTCTGGTACATCAACAAATATGGGGGACCAGGTTTTACCCTCTTTGTCGAGAGGCCATGAGAGTTTGGGGGCGATATCCACCAACTGTTTTCTGCTAGCAACGCACATTACGGTTCGGTCCAACATTTTAGCGGACAAGCTGAGTCGAACTATCCTCTCGCCTTACGAGTGGTCTCTGAACCCCTTAGTAGAGAAACAGATCTTCTTCAGATTGGGTCAACCTTGCTGCGATCTCTTCGCATCGCCTTTGAACTCAAAGTGCAGCGAGTTTTTCACTCTAATTCCCCCGCCGGGGGAGAGCCCCAAAGACACTCTGGTTCATATTTGGCCATCCGGTCTTCTTTATGCTTATCCTCCTCTCCCGTTAATGACAAAATTCTTGCAGAAAGCTCGTGGGTTGGGGAGCAAGTTTATCCTCATAGCCCCATTCTGGCCTCGTCAAACCTGGTTCCCATACCTACGGTCTCACCTCATAGCTCCTCCTTGGATCTTAGATCCCATTCTGGATCTGATTTCTCATCTTTCAGGATTGAAAACCCCGAATCAAGACGACCTCAAGCTCACAGCTTGGTTGATCCAGTTCCGTTAGTGGCTAGGACTCCTGGTATCTCGTCCGCTGTTAAATCCATCCTGGTGGCAGCGCATAAGCCTTCTACCAGGAAGGTCTACAACAGTAAATGGAAATGTTTTTCCATCTGGGCCCGACATAGGGATTTGGACCCTTTTACGGCTCCCATTCCAGCAGTACTTGAATTACTATCTCACATTTTCCATCAAGGGGCCAGTTCTTCTACTGTGAAGGTTCAAATGGCGGCCATTTCCCACTTCCACATCGGGGACAATCTTGGGCCATTGGCTTCCACTAAGATCTGTAAGACTTTCTTAAAGGGCACCTTTCTTTTAAGACCTCCTGTCAAGAATGCGGTTCCTCCATGAGACCTAACCTTAGATGTTAAGTTGTCTATCTCGCCTTCCATTCTTGCTGGTTGGTCTCTGAGCCGATCCTCAGCTCCGACTTGGCCATCTTCTAAAGCTCGAGAGCTGTTTACTGGCTCGAGGCCTCCCCATATCCCATGATGCCTGGCGCTAGATACCCAGATCTCGTTTGCCGCTTCTGCTGCGAGGTTGTCTTACTGGCTCAGGTCATATATTTTGTTATTATTATCTGTTTTTTGAAAAAAAACTAGTAGGTTTAGTGTAGTTTGTTAATTGTAGTATACTATCTTTCTTGGGGTATCTTTGTTTAAGCATATATATTTTCCTTACCTGTATTCCCCTTCCCTTCAGAAAACTCGTTTTAGTTAGAGACCCCCCCCCCCCTCTCTTTTCTGAAGTAGCCGTTTAAGTTAGAGGCTAACCTATTTTTCCTTTAAAAAAATAAATAAATAAAAATAATATATAGTTAGTATTTACTTAGTTTAGTCTATTTGTTGTTGTTAGACTACTGTGTGTATCCTTGACTGTTTTTGGGTGTGGTAACTTTGTGTGTGTGTTATAGTTATTATACTCAAATTGTTTTAGTTGTGTATTGTGTTTGGTATTCCCTTCCTTAGATATGTCCAAGGATACCAAGGTGTCCGGATTCAAGAAGTGTGATTCATGCTGTCAGAAGATATGTCTGACAGATGGTCACACTTCTTGTGTCTATTGTCTTGGTGCCGTGCACCTGCAGGACTCATGTTCGGTTTGCCATGCTTTCAATCCAAGAGTCCTGCAGGAGCATAGGAATAAGTTAATCCTACGGGGTTTGCTTAAACTCGAGGAGTCACCGGCTAAGGCTCAGCCTGTGAAGTCCTCCAAGCCACCTAAACCTTCGACTCCCAGTTCGGAGCCGTCGTTAGGTGAAGCTACTCCTTCTGCCTCGGTTCCGGCCGGAACTGATGTGCCTGCCTCTCAGTCTGTTCCGACACGCACTTCGGAGCCGGCAGGGAGTCGAAAGAGATCTAGGTCTCCCTCCCTGGGGTCGATACGCTCAGCTCCGAGGTCTCCTCTGCTCCAATCGGAGCGCAGTCATCGGTCCTCTCACTCTTCTCGGTTATCGAGATTGTCAGATCACGACTTGGAGAGAGTGGTCAGCAGGCTTTTAAAATCTCAGGCCCTAGCAAAAATATTGTCCAGTCCCCCCTCAACAGGGTTCGGCTCCGTCCTTGTCTGCAGTCATTCCTCCTCCGACTCCTCCCTTGAGTTCGGAGCCGGAGTTCGTTGGGGTTCGAATCGTGGAACCGTCGGCACTGATACCTTCTCCTTCGGTTCCGTCGTCGGCTCCGATTACTTCCTTGGTACCGTCCTTGGAGGGATCTGGGCGCCGAGACTCCATCGTCAGCTCCGAGGGGGCGAGTGGCATTGGACCTTTGTCCGACCCCATTCTCTCCCTCGGAGCTTTGGCGCAGGTGAGCTCGGCTCCAACATCGGCTTCGGAGCCATCCCCCTCGGTGTGGAGAGGGATTCCGGTCTCTTCGGAACCGGAGCCTTCCCGGCATCCGAGCAGGGAGGCCTTCGAGGTCATGAGGAGTGTGCTGGCCCTTGAGTCAGCCCCACGATCATCCCCTTTGGCTTCTCCCACTATGGTACCTGCGCCTGCCTCTGCCCCTCCTCCAGACCCCAAGCATGGGGAACCAACGCTCCAGGGCACCCCTTTGGATGTATCTTCTTCTTCCGAGGCCTCCCCTGATCATTCAGAGAAGCCACCTCATAAGAGGAAATGCAAGAGGAAGCATGTTGACTCCCCTGAGTCTGTCACATCAGATACTGACTTAGAGGGTTCGGAAGGGTCCCCGAGGTCCCCCTCTGAAGATGTCTCATTCTCAGACATCCTTGAGATGCTTAGGCAGAGGGGGAACTGGTCTACCCTTAGCCCTTCCGAGGATGAGTCGGTATTTCTGGATGTGTTTGGATCCTGACCTTCCACCTCCTGGGTGTCTCCGCCTTTCGACCCACTCATGTCTGTGGTGGCTCGGAAGGCATGGTCAGCTTCAGACACAGTGGAACCGACCCCTAGAAGACCTGCAAAATTCATAACTGCACCACAAGACAAACAGTTTTTGACCAAAGGTGTTCCCGTTGATGACATGGTGGTAGCGGCGGCCACAAAGAAGGAGTTGGCTGAAACTTCTTCATCTGTCCATCCCCCTAACAAAGAGTCCAGGACGATGGACAGATATGAGAAGCGGATGTTCTCTTCAGCGACTTTCTCCATGAAGTCTGAATTATTTGTGCCACTTTACCCGTCTTCAAAGGGATCTCCTTAAAGAGCTTGGAGATACCCTCCAAGATCCATCAGCTGAGGGGGCCCAGGCTAAGGCAGCCTCCCAGCTGGCGACTCTTAATTCAGTGGTGAACTCCTCCATGAGGCTCATTTCTTATGCATCCGATGGTGCGAGTAGAGCCGCAGGCACAGGCGTCGCCCTCAGGAGGCACACATGGATGCAGCTTTGTAACTTTGCGGAACCTATCAGAGTGTCTTTCACCAACACCCCCTTTGATGGTTCCTCTCTTTTTGGATCACAGGTGAAGGACACCCTTACCAGGTGTGAGCAGGAAGGCAAGACGCTCTCTGCTGTGGGAGTCCGTTTTTCCACTCCTTCCAGACCATATCCCAAGGGTCAGAAGAGTGGAAAGATGTGGTTCCGGAAATCCCAGGGAGCCTTGCCGGACACATGTGTTGAGTTCCCATCCAGGGGCAGAGGAGGGAACAATAACAGATGTCGCCCTCGTGGCAGAGGGGGTCCGCAAAACCAGGGCAGCAGAGAATCCTTCTCTGACAAGCCCTTCCAGCATCCCTGAAGGGTTGCCCGGCTGCCCACCTCTGGAGGCAGTCGGGGGAAGATTATTGCTGTACTCAAGAGCCTGGCAAGACATAACACAAGACAAATGGGTACAGTCTGTTATATCCGGAGACTACAGAATTCCCTTTGTTCGCACTCCCTTGTTGTCAAACAAGTCCCTCCCAGATGTTCCACCCAATCTAAGGGATCAAGCAGTTCAAGAAGTTTCAAAACTGCTAAGAAAAAGGGCCATCCAGCAAGTCCCAGCAGACCAGCAAGGCTCTGGAATTTACTCAAGGTTCTTTTTGGCACCAAAAAAGACAGGGGACTGGAGACCCATTCTGGATCTCAGCAGACTAAACAGGTCTGTTCAAAGAATGAAGTTTCGGATGGTCACGCTACAGTCCATTTTACCCTTTCTGGGTCAGGACAATTGGATGTGCTCCATAGATCTTCAGGATGCGTACTACCACATCAAAATGGACAGGCGCTCCAGAAGATTCCTTCACTTCTGGCTGGGAGCCTGCCATTATCAGTTCAGAGATCTGCCCTTTGGTCTCACCACAGCCCCCAGGATGTTCAAATGTATGGCAGTAGTTACCGCTCACCTGAGACGGCAAGGATTCCAGGTGTTTCCATATCTAGACGACTGGCTCCTCACTGCTACCACCAGGCATCACCTTCTGCGAGCCAGAGACTACACTATCCAGACTTGCTCCAGACTAATTATCACAATAAATTTAGAAAAATCTGCATTGTCGCCCTGTCATTCTATCACCTTTACAGGCGCAAATTTAAATACAAAAGACAGATCAGCCAGCCTTTCACCAGACAGGGTGTTAGTCATTCGCCGACATGTGCAGGTCTTGTTAGGATGCAAGAGAATTCAAGCCAGGTTCGTCCTCCAAACCCTGGGTCTCATGGCAGCAGCTATCATACTTGTCCCTCTGGCTCGTTTTCACACGAGGATCCTCCAGTGGCTTATTTTCACCCAGTGGTCCTTCCAGCAGCTTCCCATGTCTCACATGATTATTATCACAGAAGCATGCAAAAAGCACCTTGTGTGGTGGATGGTCTCCACATCAGTGCCCCAGAGCAGACCATTTGTACTTCCCCCTCCAGTTGCTACGGTGACCATGGATGCCTCCCTTATCGGGTGGGGGGGGGCATTATCAGGGCAGAACAGTCCAGGGCACCTGGCAACCTCAAGAGTACCATCTGCACATAAACGTCTTGGAGATGAGGGCCGTGCTTTTAGCATTGCAAGCTCTTCAGGACTCTCTTCCTACCGGGACCATTGCAATTCAAACGGACAATATGTCAGTCGTGTGGTACATCAACAAGCAGGGCGGAACCAGGTCCTACCCCCTATGTCGAGAAGCACTCAGACTCTGGCAGTGGGTGACCACTTCCCAATGGTTTCTGACTGCAACGCACATCCCTGGGAGATCCAGCGTCATAGCAGACAGGCTGAGTAGAGCAATTCTCATGCCTCACGAGTGGTCTCTGAATCAGGTAATGACGGACCAAATCTTCCGCAAATGGGGACAACCTTGCTGCGACTTCTTTGCCACCCCCTTCAACAGCAAGTACAGCAATTTCTTCTCTCTCCTTCCACATGTTCACCGTGTTTCACTGTTGCAGTCATGACTGTAGGGTTCTCCCCTGCCGGCAGGCAGTCCTCGGTCGGCCAGAATCCCAAAGTCTGGGTCCGGCGTCGGTTGCTCAGCCACGCTCCCTGATGTCAGAGCGCCAGGAGTACAAAGCTGACAGCCGACGCCATGTTCTCCAGTCTTTCTTGCCGTACGGTGATAGCAGTTCGCAAGTGCCGGTCGGCTGACCCCTGACAATTTTTTCTAACGTACTTCAGTCCGAAGACTTTCTTCTCCTACTCAAAGCTAAGTACCCGTTGAAACTTTTTCTTGCTCCAGTCCGATGTCAGAAAAAGTTAATAATTGTATTTCATGTGGGAAGCAAATACCTCATAAGGATTTTCATTCTTACTGTATTCCTTGCTTAGGCCCTGACCACGACGTAGCTAGTTGTCGGTTTTGTGCTAGATTCAATCAACGTACGATTAAACGAAGGTACGATTTTGCATTTCATTACTTCGGTAGACGTTTTAATTACAAAATGTCGTCGGATACGGTTCCGGCTACCGGAGTTCACAAACGACTTAAGGATAAAGACAGGCCTCCGAGGTCCAAATCAGACGATATTGTACAAGCAGAGCCAGCTTCAGGTTCGGCCGTCGTCAGTGAGGCGCTTTTGCAGCCCCTGTCGTCGGCCATTTCGGAACCGATGGCCGAAACGGACTCCCACTAGGAGCCAACTAGGCCTTTGAATATTTCTGTTGCAGGACCTTCGGACAATGCTCCTTCGGATGGGTCCGGAGCCGCTGTGCAGGTACCGGCTTCCGAAGGGGTTTTCAGGCCTACTCAGCTTCTCATAAAGGCAAAGCCAAAGACTCCTTCCAAATCAAAGACTGCAGCCCAGGCCTCTTCTGATCTGGCACCCAAGTCTCAGAAACAGTTACTTAAGATGGCGGAGGACTTACTTACTATGATTAGGGGTTCACATCCCCCTCCTGATAAAAGGCCAAGGCAGGAAGTGTATTATGACTCCTCTGATCAGGCTTCTGTTTCTTCAGTTTCTTCTTCTGACCAGGAATATTCTTTCCCTCCTTATGAGGATTCTGATGCTGAGGAATCCATTCCTTCAGCCTCTCCCCCTGAGGATTTCTCTTTTGGAGAAACTTTGCATGAAATGAGGGAATATTTTCACTGGGAAGGACAGGAGTACTCGGAATCTAAGAAAAGACTAAGGGATTTTCTTCTTCTTCCCCAACATAGACCCCTGGCTATTCCTCCTATTTTGGATATTGTGGATGATGCTTTTTCGGAGGCTAACTTAACTCCTGACTCTTTTCCTCCAGCTCCTGTTAAGCCAGACAGATATTATAGGGTCCCTGATTCCCACCAGTTTTTATACAAGAATCCTACTGCTGATCCTGAAACCATTTCTCAGGGTCCTAAGGGGGTTAAGGCCGCTTCTGCTAAAAACCCTATTCCCACTGAGAAGGATTCCAGATCTTTAGAAAGATGGGGCAAAAAAGTGTACACTTCTGCTACTTTATCTATTAGGGCTTTAAACTGTCAGTTTCCTATGCTGAAATACCAGCAATTTCTTCTGTCTGTTTTAAAACAAAAGCTAACTTCCATTTCCGCCTGTGCAGATGATAAGGAATTACATGTCTTAATGCATGCCACTGAACAAGTTGGGAAGCATGGTTTACACTGTGGATTTGATGCCTTGGAGGCTTCTTGTAGGGCTGCTGCCTTTGGCACAGTCATTAGAAGGCATGCGTGGTTAAAGGAACAAAACTTGCCAGATCAAGTAAAAGCTAAATTATTGGATGCTCCTGTTCAGCATAATGTTTTGTTTGGATCTAAAGCTGAAGAGGTGATAAAGAAGATGGAGGACAAGGCAAAATCCATGCAAACGGTTAAAGATTTCTTACAAGTACAGCCACCCAGATTTAGTAGGAATTGGCCTACAAAAAATTGGTCCTTTCCCAATTCAGACAGGCCTCAGAGGGGTAGATACAGACGCACCCGAGGAAGGCCTCAAATGCAAGCCTCTTATAGACCAAGACAGTGGACTGCTTCCACCCCTAGGGGAGGAGAGGACAGGTCGCAAGCTCATAGAAAACAGACTCAATGACTCCCTCTGTTGGGCTGCAGGAACTTCTTGCCTGGAAGCCCCTCTCGGAGGAAAACTTTCTCTTTTTTACCTAAATTGGACTCATATAACCTAAGACAAGTGGGTTCTGGATGTGGTTTCAAGAGGTTACAAATTCCATTTTCATACCCTGCCAAGACCAAGCGGATGGCCAGATCTTCCAAAACATCAATGGTTAGAGGCCTTAAACCAGGTGGAAGCTCTCTTGGCTATGAAAGCCATAGAACTGGTTCCACTTTCAGAGATGGGACAAGGTTTTTACTCAAGGCTCTTTCTAGTCCCCAGAAAGCAAAATTCATGGAGACCCATTCTGGATCTGTCAGTCTTGAATACTTTTCTCGAGATACCAAAATTCAAGATGCTTACTCTACAGCAGCTACTTCCATTGCTGACCAAAAATGCATGGATGGTAACTTTGGATTTAAAGGAGGCATATTTACACATTCCCATCAGGCAGGAATGCAGAAAATACCTCAGGTTCAAGGCCGGATTGAGGCACTATCAATTCTCTGCGCTGCCCTTTGGATTGTCTACTGCGCCCAGGGTCTTTACCAAATGCCTGGCTCCAGTAGTAGCTTATTGCAGACTCAAGGGAATTCAAATTTACCCTTATCTGGACGACTGTCTTATTCAGGCAGACAGCAAGGATGTCTTACTCCAGCATCTAGAATTTGTTCAGAATCTTCTCAAGTTCCTGGGATTCACTGTAAACATAAAAAAGTCAAATTTGACACCCTCACAACAGATAACTTTTCTGGGTGCTCTTCTAAACACAACAACCCAGATGGCATTTCTGACATACGAAAAACAATTACAGCTGGCTTCAACTTTCAAAACCTTGGCAACATTAACTCAGCTATCTGCAAGGAAATTCCTGCAGGCTCTGGGTTACATGGTCTCCTGCATCCTTCTCGTACCATATGCAAGACTAGATATGAGGAAAATTCAGTGGTACCTAAAAAGTGTATGGTCTCAGCATTGCCACAGTTTAGACATACAGATCACTGTCCTGCCTTGTCTTCAAAAGGAATTCCTTTGGTGGTCCAAGGCATGTACTCCAAACAAAGGAAAATCCTTCAGTCTGCCTCCAGCTTCTCAGATACTAACCACGGACGCCTCAGATTATGCATGGGGAGCCCATTTTCAGGGCAACTGTCTGCAGGGCCTTTGGACAAAGGATCAGAAGCACCTGCATATCAATTTAAAGGAAATGTTAGCCGTTCAGAACGCTCTATTGGCCTTCAGGAATCTTCTACAACCAGGACAACTACTGATACGGACAGACAACACCACAGTTATGTGGTACATAAACAAGCAAGGGGGATCTCATTCCTATCCCCTTTGCAGGCTAGTCATGAATCTATGGAACACAGCTCTAGCTTGCAAACTGGACCTTCAAGCTCAGTTTCTACCAGGGAAGCAAAACTTCCTGGCAGACAGTCTGAGCAGAAACCTGTCGGACCCACATGAATGGATGCTGGACACCGAAATATTCAAGATGATTACAGCAGTCTGGGGATGTCCTCACATAGACCTCTTTGCATCCCACCTCAATCATCAACTACAGATATTTTGCACCAGGACATTCCACGAACTAGCTTGGAAAGTGGATGCACTATCATTCAGTTGGAGAAACCTCTCGGGGTATGCCTTCCCGCCTCTACCTCTTTTTCCACGGGTGTTATTAAAGATCAAACAGGACAAGCCCAAGATGATAATCTTGCTGGCCCCAAATTGGCCTCGACAGTTTTGGTACCCAACACTGAAAAACCTTTGTCTGGAGCCCCCTTGGGTTTTAACATAGACTCCGAACCTTCTGTCCCAACACCAGGGTCAGGTTCTGCACTCCCATGTCAAAACTCTGAGCCTGGCGGCATGGTTAATCCAGGGTCTATGATTCATTCTCTCCTACCCAAGCAGGTTATGGATGTCATTTTAGAAGCCAGACGTCCTAGCACTAGAAAATCTTATGCAGGAAAATGGAAAAGATTTTGCTCCTGGATGCAGACTCGGGATTCAGATCCTCTTATTCCTAACATTCCTCTGATTTTACTTTACCTGACAGACCTCTTACATAAGGGTCTCTCTTTCTCTTCCATAAAGATACATGCCTCTGCTATTTCTGCTCATTATCATACAGACCCTCCTATCTTTTCCCACCAGCTCATGAGACAGTTTCTCAGAGGAGCCAAGAACTTAAGGCCCCCTAGATCTCCACCCATTCCTGCTTGGGATCTTAACTATGTTTTGGAAAAACTCACCTTACCGCCTTTTGAGCCTGCTGCCACATCTGACATCAAGTTTTTATCTTGGAAAACAGCCATCCTGTTAGCTCTGACCTCTGCCAGAAGAGTTTCGGAGTTGCAAGCTCTCATGGCTGTGGAACCTTATATTATTTTTCATCAAGACAGGGTGTCTTTAAGGACTAATCCTACTTTCATGCCTAAGGTGGTTTCCAAAGTGGCTTTAAATCAAACTATTCACTTGCCAACTTTTTTCCCCACTCCTCAAAATAAGGGGGAAAGGATCTTGCATTCCTTGGATGTACACAGACAACTACGTTTTTACCTGGACAGAACCAAGGCTATCAGGAAATCAGAGCAATTGTTTGTTTCTTATGCTTCAAGTTCCCAAGGTAAAGCCATTTAAAAACAGACCATTTCTAAATGGATTGCTCATGGAATCAGATTTTGCTATTCACACCATGGAAAGCAAATCCCAGGGAGTATAAAGACTCATTCTACCAGAGCTGCTGCCACTTCAGCTGCCTTCCTCAGGGGAGTTCCTACCAAAGACATTTTGGAAGCTGCAACTTGGAGTTCAGTGCATACTTTTTCTAAGCCTACAATCTACCTCTCTACTCTAAGTCTAGGGCAGGCTTTGCTTCTGCAGTCTTGCAGGGCCTTTTAGCCGCCCCCTCTACTTTATGACCACCTCCCTTTTATTCTGCTTTGGGATTCAACCCTACAGTCATGACTGCAACAGTGAAACACGATGAACATAGTACAGTTGTGTACACTTACCATAAATGTAGATGTTCAGGTGTCTTCACTGTTGCAGTCTGGGTTACCCTCCCTCCTGTCCCCTCTTATTTTCTCTTTTGTGTGGTTCCCTTCTTCTGAGGTGTATTTGCAAAGGGTATGGGATTTTACTCATTTTGGAACACCTGACATCTGGGGCAAGAAAAACTGGAGAACATGGCGTGAACATCCCCCCAAGGAGATCCATTGGGAAGAGGACATGCAAGAGTAGGCATATAGAGCCCCTGTTGGAATCTCTCACTGAAATTACTGATTTCAAGGAATGGGAAGGGTCCCCCAGATTACTATCTGATGATGTCTCCTTTGGAGACATATTAGAGATCATTAGACAGAAAGGTGATTGGCCTATCGATAATATTTTTCCAATATTTCTGGAGGCTTTTGTATCTGACCCATCTATATTTTGGGTGACCCCCCCCCTCCACGGCAGATAAGCTTATTGATCTAGTCTCTCGTCTGGCATGGAAGGAGACGGATTCTGTTGAGCCTATACCATGTCAACCTGACTAATTTCTAGCTCTCCTAAAGATAAACCTCACTGGAGCAAAGGAGTCCCAGTAGATGCTGCGGTGGTGGCAGCCACTAAAAAAGAGCTAGCAGAACAGAGTTCATCTTTCCATCTACCAAATAGATAGTCTAGGACACTGGAAGATTCAGAAAGCAAGTCTTTGCCTCAATGACATTCATCTTGAGGTCCCTTAACTATCTGGTACACTTTACAAGCCTACAGAGAGATTTGACCAAAAACCTGTCAAATTCTCTCTGAGTCCATGTCTGCAGAGGATTTCAAAAGATCATCTTCTCATCTGGCCACTCTCTTATCAATTTCCAATGCATCTATGAGGGTATTCTCTCACGCAGTTGAGGGTGCCCCATGGGCTGCCAGTTCAGGCACTGCCATAAGGAGAAATGACTGGATGCAGCTATCCAATTTTGAGTAGTCTTTCAAGGTGTCTTTCATCAATACTCCCTTTGATGGAACATCTTTGTTTGGCCATCTGTGAAAGAAATACTTACTCGCAGGTAACAAGAAGGAAAGACCCTGCCTGCCATGGGAATCAATTTTTCTACCCTTCAATGAATGTTCTCTAGAAATCAGGGAGTTGGTAAGAAAATGTGGTTTCACAAATCTCCGGGACCTTTCCAACATTTGCATGGAGACAGCTCCTTCAGAAGTAGAGGAGGTATTTCTAATGGTAGACACCACCCTAGAGGCAGAGGAGGCCCGCAAAATCAGGCTTTCTGTGATTCTTTTCTGGATAAATCCTGTCAAAGCTTCTGAAGTGCTGCCTGACTGCCCATCTCTGGAGGCAGTTGGAGGATGATTGTCCTTGCACCCAGATGCCTGGGCTACTATAACAAAAGATACCTGGGTGCTAAAAGTAATATCCAGAGGTTACTTCATACCCTCCCTCAATCTACAAAAGAAAGACACTTCCCAGTGTTTCACCCAGTCAGAAGAAGGCAGCAGCCCAAGAAATTCAAAACCTGCCAAACAAAAGAGTCACCCCTGGTGGTTCAACCAGACAAAACATGATTCAGAACTTATGCCAAAAGACAGGGGACCCGAGACCAATTTTGGATCTAAGCAAACTGAACCAGTACCTGAAAAAGTCAAAGTTTCAAATGGTCATAGTCCAGTCCATTCTGCTTTTTCTTCACAAGGATGATTGGAAGTGCTCTATAGATCTTCAGGATGTGTGTTATCACATCAAAATAAACGGGTGCTCCTGAAGATATTTATACTTTCAGCTGGGAGTCAGACATTACCAATTCAGAGCCCTGCCCTTTGGTCTCACCACAGCCCCCAGGATGTTCACCAAATGTATGGCAGTGCTGGCAGCTCACTTGAGGCTAAAAGGATATCAAGAGTTTCCACACCTAGACAACTAGCTCCTTACCTCCCCCTCTGTGCATCTCCTTCAACAATCCAGGGACTATTTGCTCCTGATTTGTCACTCACTGGGAATACCAATCAATTACCCCAAGTCAAATCTGACAAGAGTACAGAGCCTGGAGTTTATTGGTGCATATCTGAACACAACAACGCAAATTGCATCTTTACCAGCTCATTGCAGACACTCTCTGATCTCAGGTTCATCAGATTCTATCCCACCCATCTCCTCTAGACAGATTTATTCTTGAAGCGTTGGGTTCTCTGGCAGCAGCAATAGTCCTACTTCCTTTAGCATGTTAGTATATGTGTGTTCTTCAGTGGACACTAGCTGTTCAATGGTCTGTTCTTCAGCAACCCTTATCTTTTCCAGTCAAGCTTACAGCAATTTGTAAACGCCTCACTCCTTGATGGAGCCAGTCGGATGACATTTACCAAGGCTGACCCTTTGTTTTACCTCCCCCAATGACCACAGTGACTACAGAAGCCTTCCAATTGGGGGGGGGGGCATTACTCAGGAAGGATGGTCCACATCACATGGTCCCCCGCAATAGACCAATTCGCATATCAATGTCCTGTCCTGGAGATGACAGCAGTCCTGTTAACACTGCAGGCATTTCAAGATGCTCTTCTTCTAGGGACTATTGCAGTTCAGCCCTACAACATGTCTATAGTCTGGTACATCAGTGGTGAACTCTGTCTCACCCTCTCTGCCAGGAGACTGTGACAATGAGTAGTCTCCACCAACCTCTTTCTAGTTGTAATGCACATTCCGGGAAAAACAGCATACTAGAGAACAAATTCAGCAAGTCCATTTTGATGCCTCACAAGTGGTCTCTCCATCAATCAGTGGCAGAGGAAATGTTCCATCATTTGGGCCAATCTTGCTGCATCCTCTTTGCACCCCCCTACAACAACAAGTACAGCAGGTTTTTTGCCCCAACACCCCTCAGAGGGAGTCCCTGAGTGATGCACTAGCCCACGTTTAGCCATCTGATCAGAAAGCTATCTGGTTGAAGAGCTCAGTCATCCTCATTGCCCTCTACTGGCCTCGCCAGATGTGGTTCCTCTTCCTTTGGTATCATCTTCGCTATACTCCATGGATATTGGACCCAACTACATATCTCCTGTCACACCCACACAGGAATGAGTCATCCCAATATCCCAGCCCTCAAACTAACCACGTGGTTTCTCGAGTTCCAATAATAGCCAGACATCCCAGGCTTCCTTCCCCAGTACATTCCATTCCATTATTATCTCAAAAAGACTCCACCAAGAAGGTTTACAAGAGCAAATGGAAAATATTTTCCCTTTGGGCATTATGAAATGATGTTGACCCTTTTTCTGCCCTGGTTTCTACTGTTTTCAATTTCTTGGCTGCTCTTTTCAAACACTGAGCTATTTTTTCTGCGATTAAACTACAGTTGATAGCCATTTCAAATTTTCATATAGGAGATAAAAATTATTCTTTGGCTTCTTCCAAGTAATGTAAAGCTTTTCTGAATGTCAGTTTTCTCGTTAGACCCCCCCCCCCACCACCACCACCACCACCACCACCATAAATGATCTTTCACCTCACTGGGATCTGACTGTGGTACTACTGACTCAGAAACTCTTTGAACCTTCATCAAAAAAGTATTTAAAATTCCTGTCGTGGAAAACAATGTTTTTAGTAGCTATTACTTCTGCATAAAGAATTTCTGAACTCCAGGCTCTTTCATCAAAGACTCCCTAACATTATTTTCCATAAAGACACGGTAACTTTATGAACAAACCCGTCTTTTTTACATTAAGTGGCTTCTGAATTCAACATTAATCAATCTAGTCATTTACCAATTTTCTTTCCAAAGTTTTCAAACAAAGGAGAATACATGCTACATCTCCTGGATGTGTACAGAAAATTACATTTTTATCTGTACAGAATGAAACAAACTAGAAAATCATATTGATATTTGTATCCTTCTCATCAAATTGACTGGGTTATCAAATTTCTAAAGTTACATTGGCTAAATGGATAACTGATTGCATTGCTTGGACCTATTCTCAGCAAGGTATTTCTCTACCAAGACTGCCTAAAGCCCACTCAACTAGATCCACTGCCACTTCCTCTACTTTTTGGTCAAGAACTTCTATTGATGGTATTTGCGCGGTAGACACATGGTCCAATTATCATACCTTTGTTACTCATTACAAATTGGATCTAATATCCAGAAGCAGAGCTGTCTTTGGTCCAGCGGTTCTCCGGAACATCCTTCCATGAGGCCACCCAAGATTAACGTAGCTGGGAACTCTGTCTCATTTGCTGAGGAAGAATGAAAAGGCCAACATCAGATTTAAAAGTTATGTACTCACCATAACCATGCTTTTGTGTTGTCAGTTTTCATTCTTGCTCAACTTCTACCCCATCCATCCTCCTCCTTATAATCTTCTGGAGGATCCTGTTGGATTTCTTATTGGAACTTACAATTCTGGGTTTGAGGCCTATTCTTTGAGCTATCTCTCTCTGTATCTAATTAATTGGGATGCTATGGCAACAAACTCGATCTGAGTTATTGAGAATGGACTAAGACATTATGGGTAGAGGGAGGAGCTCAAGAGTGGTATCCAAAGTCTGACGTATGCAGATGAGTTGGATCCAAGGATCGGATCTGTAACCCACTCATCGAGGAAGAATGAATACAGAGAACACAGATGCCTAGTTATGTTGAGTACGTAACTTTTATATTTTTTAGTGAGAAGGTATTGTGGTCATTCCATTTGTGACAAGTGTTTATACAAGTGCGTATAGAAAGGGGCATTATACTCAATGATCAGTGTAATGAGTGCTGGGTACAGTGGAACAATTACATCAGGGCTGGGTTTTTATTTTTATCCTTGTTTGCATTTGGAAATCCTATCCAGGTTATCAGAAATGGCTAAAGTTGTCAGAGAGACTTTCACTCATCAGATACTGTTTCTTAGTGAAGACACTTTCTATTTGGGCAGATAATTATCTCTTGGCTCTCCTCAGCAAGTGATTTTTGCAGGTGGTCCTGAAAGTTACCTCATGCCATCTTAGTAAAGCAGTTTGCACATAATCCTTGGTAACCTTGAGTACTCGTATGACTTCAGTTCAGGTTGGGCTTATGCTGTTGAGCTGCAGAACTGGAGCCCCCCTCAATTTCATGCACATATGCAAAATTGAGAAAACTTTTATTTTGTGGTTTCACATTGCCAAGTCTATTCATGCTTCCACCATCTCTGTTCATGCACAGAAAATAAATCATTAAATATTGTCATCTCTGGGCTGTCTTGAATACAGCTCAGCAAAGGTCTCTCTTAGCATTGAAATGCAGGTTGTTTTGCTTTCAGTATGATAATTTACTCAATGTAATGCAGTGCTCTGGAGGCGAAGATTGGCATCACTCCTAACACTGAAATGCATGTTGTTTTGCTTGCAGTATGATAATTTACTCAGTGTAATTAGTTGCTTTGAAGGCCAGACTGGCTGCAAAGAGAAACAGCCGGAAACAAAATGAGACGTCTTTGTACAATATCAGCTAGGATGACTCAAGAGTCCCAGCCCAGCTTCCTGTTATGAATGTAGGTATGTAGCTGACTGGTTAGTTTAGTGAGGTTAGAGTAGCTATTTACGATGTGTTGCATACCTTGGGGTACTGTTTTTCTTTTTTTTTTAATTATGCATGCTTATGATTGCTCAGCTGTAGTCAATGAACAGATTATTACCAGCTGAATTCCGACTGAATTCAAATTGGAGCCTCATTGACCAGATGCATTCATTTAAAATGAAAATGTAATTCATTTGTAAAATCGGGATTCCACTAGACTGTTTTCATGTCTTGGACTTGCTTATCCTACATTCGGACTCACATTGGTTAGGTTATCATCATCAGCATTTCTTTTTTTCAGAATTTCCTGTACTTTGGCTTTGCTGCAAGCAACCAGCAGCTAATACTTAGCTAGAGCGATGCATCTAAAAATGCTTTTAAAATAACCAGGAAATGCAATTTTCTAAAAAAAGTGGAGCAAACAGATATTTAGTACTAGTGGGAAATTGTGACATTAACTGATTTTTCTGCATATATACATATAACTTTAACAGTGCAGTTTGCATTTATAATTGTTGATTGTATTGTATGAATAATGAGAAAAGCTGCTTAACATACAGCTCAAGGTGCCTTTAGTAACAGTGAGAGGTTCTACAGATATTTTGCCGTGAACATAAAATGTAGTGTGAGAGGTTCTACAAATATTTTGCCATGCAGTGGAGCTAATGTAGACAGATATGCTTATTTTAACAAATGAATTTAGAATGTTTTGAAAGTGTGTGACTTGATGTGGATTGATACAATCAGAGCTTCTGCAGAGCTAAATCATTTTAGACTAAGCCCTAACTGTTCTGTTTTTTTTTTCTTTCTTACTCTTGCCCTTAACATGCATCTGAATGAAGCCCTGGTCGAGGTGGTTGTCACTGTATCATTACAAGTATCAGGTCATTCTCTTATGGTATATCTGGGGATTAGTCTTATTTCTGTGATAGTTATTTTCTTTTTATATTGTAGTAGTCATAATTAATGAATAATTTTTTGCTTCTTGCAGTAGTCCATAATTAACGGATCTGTTTTTTGTACCTTGTAGTAAGTAGTTTGTCTTGAACATGTGTGAGCTCTCATGCCTGTGTCTTTACACTGGCTTCAGAAAAAGTTAATATTTCGAAAGCAGTTATAGGAAAAATTTGGAATCAATTGCTTGTTGATGTATCACAAAGAACATATTTATTTGCTTTATAAACAAACAAAAAAAAACTCTGGATTTCTTCTTGCATGATTTATATAAACATCCAGCAGGAGTCTTGCTGAAGCCCCTCTCTGGACTTTTTGTTTCCTGCCTTACATCTATGCTGAATATAGTCAGAGCTTTGATGAAAGCTACTATTGAATTCCATAACCTGATGGAGGACATTTAATTGACAGATGTATGGTATGTGGCTACCTTGAATGTGGAATACTCTAATCATGGGTGACCTCTCACATCTGATTGCAAGTAGGGGATGAAACAAACACATCATTACAAATTGATATAACCTATCCTGTGGTCTGTTAACCTTGGACTCAGCTATATTAGTGAAGATGGTGCAGCGGAGGCACAGCCTCACCCCCCCCCCCCCAGTAGAAGTAGTAAGGAGTAACTCAACTAGGCTTCCTGGTGTGTCTTGATGGGGTGTCTTGATGGGCTTCAACCTAACAAGTCATTACAGAGGTGACTAGGTCAAAAGGTTACTTGTGCTGGAGTGATATTTTCCCCTTACAGGCTAACATCTTCATGGGATATTTTGAAGTAAGATTTATTATTGACTGTAGGTTAACAGTAGTCATTTTGGTATGAGTTTCACTTTATTTCTTGTAATAATATTTTTAGATGTCAAGGTTGTAAAATTACAAGACTATTTGCTAAAAATGGTATACCAAAATCTAATTCCATAAATTCGTAATTTATTTCAGTTTGTTACCTGAAATACATTATACAATCTATTCTGAAGCCTTAGTGTTTGAGACTTAGGATAATTTGTTTTTGAATGGTGGATTTTGCTGATAAAATGGATAAGATGATTTTGTGCTAGAGGTTATCAACACTTTCTACTAAATGAAGCTAAGCATCAGACCCTGGAGAAACCAGAAAACTTTGGCAAGATCTACTTGCTTTCTTATTTGTTGTTAACCAGGATAGCAAAGCTCATTTTCAGTCTAGGCCTGGAGAGAAAATCTCCAGCAATCAAATGCTAGCTCTAGTGGATTAGAGAAATAAACTCTTGATTACAGCTCGGTAACATGAGTTCAATTAGCAGATGGAGCTGGCAGGGGAAGTTGGACATGCCCATCGTGGAGGAGGGCAAAGCTAGACACCTACAGCTATAATCCCTCTAAGGAGGAGAAGGAAAAGCAGGAGGGGCAGTGATGCAAATGCATGGCCTGAGGGGGGCATTAGGTTGTTAAGCCACTGGTAATAGACTTCAAAACAAGTGGAAAGAAGAATGCATCTGAACAAGGAAAGCATTGTAGGCTCCGTGCTAACATCTCCCTAGCCTTTTGGTGTCTGCCTTCTGTAAATGAAAGAAAATCTGTTCTACATTGTGTCTCCTTGTTAACTGATCTGTTAAAATGATTGGTCTCTGCAGTAATTGAGCTGAGGGTAGGAAGCCCGTTACGCTCTCCCACCCACCTCCTCTTACTCTGCCATTAAACTTCCCACATGCACATTTCACCTGTGACAGCCATACCCTAACCCTCCCCAAGTAACTTTACTACTATCACACAAACACTCCTGTTTCTATTTATCTATTTACTTATTTCCCAAATTCTGTCTAACATTTAGCATCATTCTCCCTCCCATACTGCTTAAGACTGTATCCATTCCTACTCAGACCTCTCCACGATGTCTTTTCTGACAGTATCAACAGATGGATTATCAAATCCGACCAGAACCAACCTCAACAGTTTTCCAAGAGCTTGGATCCAGGATTCTGGCTTCTCCACTACTCATTATTCCCTGTAATCCCTGGATCTAGGATTCTGGCTTCTCCACTATTCATTATTCCCTGTAATCCCTAAATTACCTCAGATCTCATTTGCCACTTGATCAAGCAACATGCTTGCCCAAGGTCCTTGAGCATTGCTATAAATAAGTCTCTTCTTCCAAATTTTTTCTTGTATCTTTTAACAGTGTTTTATTTAGACCTATTATTTTATATTTTCCTTCTTTAGTTTTTTTAGTTACCTTTTGTAGGTAATTGTTTCAGGAGTTGTTCCTTCCCACCTTCCCTCCACTACAAAAAAAAAAAAAAAACAACTTTTGCTGTAGTGTTTGGTTGTGATAGTGTTGTTAAATAACTAGAGTTACCTGTGTTGTATTTAGTGCAGCTCCTTGTTTGTTGTTGTGGTTGTTGCAGTTTTGTGTATTTTCCTTTGGTTAGTTGCTGGTGATGTCTAACAAGGCTACTGGTTTCAAGAAGTGTAGTGCTTGTGGACACAAAAGTCTCCTCTCAGGATCCCTGCACATACTGAGTATATTGCTTAGGGGTTGTCCACTTAGATGCAGAGTGTGAGGCCTGTGCCTCGTTCCAAGCCAGGGCTCTTGCTGCTTGACACAACAAGCTGATTCTTAAGGGCCTTCTCCCTCCCCAAGCAGGAGTTCCAGCTCCTTCAACATCTGATGCTTTGTTAACCTCTTCCAAAAAGTCAGAGGAGAAGAAGGAGAAAGAGAGGAGTAAAGAAAAGGAAAGGGAGAAAGAAAAACAAAAAGAGAAGACTAGGAAAAGCTCTCCACATCTGTCAGGTCCATTCAGCCCTTTGATGAAACCCCCAAAGCATTTAGATTCATCTTTGGGGAGATATTTTGTATCCATTCCCCAACTCCACCTTGCCACTTCTCTCCAGAGCCATCTTGTCCTCAACTTCATTTTCCCATTTTGCAAGATAGACCTCACCATTCATCCAAACCACCTGCAGTGGTATCCTCCTTTGGGTCCTCTCAATGAATGAGGAGCCTCTCAGAAGCCAACGTATACAGGATAATGCAGATGTTTTTCCATACTCAGAATCATTTGGAGGTTCACCTGGTGCCTACCCCACTGGTGGCTTTGGGTCTGGTCCTGATGACCCTAACCATAATCTCTACTTTACCAGTTTGACCTTGGGATCTGGTACCCATGGTAGTGAGTGACCCCCACGAGGCAGCTCTGTTGGAACTGACTGTGTTTTCCACTTCAACATTTTTCTGTCACCCTTTTGACTTTGGCTTCATCAGATCAGGATGGGTTTCAGGCCTGAACTGTCATAGCCAAGGGTCGGGGTGGACTCCAAGATTTTCAAAGCCATCCATATCCTTAGGTGCTGCAGCCCGTGCAGTTAAGCTCTGTTGTCTGCACTGAAACGGAGTCAGGTTTCTTTCTTTGGCCTCTTTGGGTCAAAGGGTTGCAACTTCGACTCTGATATTGATTTTGGCTTTTGAGAGGGCCCTCTCCAGGACTAGAGAGGAGGTGTCTGTTTCCCACTTGGTTTCATCGCAACCCCTCATGGATCCTGTGGCTGATCCACTCATCTTGTTCGACAGGCAGTCTCTCTAAGCCTTGAAGGTTCTTGCTTGGTGAGTTCCCCCTCTGATTCTGTCCTTTCTCCAGAAGCTCCCTTGTGGAATGGCCAAAGGAAACAGTCCTGCAAGAGGAGGCATCTGGACTCATCTTCAGAGACCATCACTGAGGATACTGATTTTGAGAAAGGGGAGGGATCCCCAAGGTTCCGTTTGGAAGATATCTCCTTTAGAGATATTCTTGAATTGATGAAACAGAGAAAGGGTTGGTCCACCAAAACCCCCTCACCGGAAGAGTTGGTATTCCTTGAGACTTTGGGGGCTGACTCATCTACCTCCTGGGTGGTCCCACCCACTGAAGAGCAGATAGACATAGTTTCTCAGCAGACCTGAAAGGAACCTGATGTGGTGGAACCTTTTGCATGGAAACCAGACAAAATATTGTTTGGCACTGGGAACAAATTGCACTGGAGCAATGGTCCCTTGGTAGACAGCATGGTAGTTGTGGCAGCCATCAAAAAGGGGCTCTCAGAAGAGCACACATCTGTTCATCTCCCTAACAGATACCCAAGGGCATTGGACTGATTTTAGAAATGGACTTATGCTTCAAATATGTTTGCACTTTGCATGCTGAATTAGCTGACCAAATGACCCATTTCCAGAGGGATCTGACTAAAGAACTGTCCACATTACTGTTAGGTAATTTGCCTGCTGACATACAAAAATAGGTTAGTTTCACCTATCTACCTTACAGTCAATAGCCAATATGCCAATGTGGCTGCTCTCAAAGGCAGCTGATGGCACAGTTTGGGTGGCAAACATTGGCATTGCTATTCGTCAACATTTCTGGCTGTGTCTCTGTGATTTCATAGAAGACTTCGTTAATGCCTCGTTTTATGGTTCAACACTTTTTGGGCCTAAAGTTAAAGATATGCTTGTCAAAAACAAACACAAGGGCAAGATCCTCTCTGTCATAGGCATACACTTTTCTACCACCCCAAAGGACCTTTTCCCAGAACCAAAAGGGTGGGAAAAAGATATAGTTTAAAATTCACAGGGTTTTGGCCAAGGCGCTTCTGCTGACATACACCCCTCAGGGGCAGAGTGGGGATAAATAAAATTTGAATGGATATTGCCCTGAAGCAGACCACAAAATCAATGTTTTTTGAGTTCCTTTTACCAAGAAACATTTTCAACCTGAAGGGTTGCCCGACTGGCACACTGTGGAGGCATTTGAGTTGCATTTATCCCTGCACCTTCATGCCTGGCTGATCATCACTCAAGATTTGTGGGTGCAGAAGATAATCACCAGAGGTGATATTATTACTTGCCTTCCCTCCAAAAAATAAGAGAATCCCTGAAGTTCCCTTCCAGTCATATGGAATTGGCAGCTGCAGAAGTAGCAAAGCTGCTAAAAAAAAAAAAAAAAGTTATCCAGAAGGTCCCATCAGACCAGCAAGCCAGCAAGGATTCAGAATCCATTCATGGTTCTTTTTGGTTCTGAAAAAGACCAGGAAACTCAGGCCCATTGTGGATCTAAGTTCCAGATTGTAATGGCCCAGTCCTTTCTATTTCTTCTGAGGAAGGAAGACTGGATGTGCTTGATAGATCCTCAGGACGCCTAGTATCATATCAAGATACAAAGGCAGTCTAGAAAATTTTTCTGTTTCCAGCTGGAAGCCAGTCATTTTCCTTTAAGGACACTGCCCTTTGGACTCACCGTAATCCCAAGATGTTCACCAAATGCATAACTGTCATCACAGCATATCTCAGTCTGCAAAGGTTCCAGATGTTCCCCTTCTTAGACAACTGGCTCCACACCGCATCCACCAGGGATATATTTATTCAGTGTGGGGACTTCTTGCTCCACTTAACCCCTTACTTGGGAATTACAATCAGTCTAACCAAAACCCAGATGATACCATTGTAGGCACTTCACAGATTGCCAATCTTGCAGAATCCAGAATACTATCCCTACGTTACATAGCTTCAAGGGTCCTCTGTTATTCAAACCCTCCAGCAAGACTAATTCTACAGTTGCTTGTGCTAACGGCTATGTCTGTCAGTTTAGTACCTCGGGCAAGATTTTACATGAAAGTTGTACAGTGGACACCATCTATACAATGGTCAGTACTACACCAATGCCTTCATTCCTCATCTCTTCTCACATCAGTTTGCAGAAGCAATATTCACTGGTGGTTAACCTCTCTGACAGTCACATGGGGTCAGCTTTTCATCTTGCTACCCCCGATAGCCACTGCGACCACAGATACCTCCTTTTTCGGGTGGGAGGCTATTATGAAGGGAAGATGGTTCAGGGCACATGGTTAATGACAGAGGCCAGACTTCAGATCAGCATGTTGAAAATGAAGATGGTTCTCCTAGCATTGCAGGCCTTTCATGGCCCTCTTTCTTTCTTTCCAAGGGTGTGATACTCAGCCAGATGGACAAGTCTGGTATGTCAGCAAGCAAGAGGGAACCCATTCATATCCACTATGTCAGGAAGCCTTAAAGGTGTGGCAGTAGTGGGTAATGTCTTCCCAGTGCTTTTTGTTGGCAGTGTATACCTTGGGGGCTTCCAGTGTTCTGGTGGAAAAACTGAGCAGGGCTATTCTTCTGCCTTGTCAGTGGTCCCTCAATCAGTCAGTGGCAACAATGATCTTTAGTAGATGGGGCCAGCCTTGCTGTAATCTGTTTGCCTCTCATCCAAACAACTAATGCAGCAGCTATTTCAACCTGACTCCCCCAGAATGGTAGTCGCCAAGGGATGCTCTAATTCACAATCAGCCCTCTGGTCTCCTATATGCCTTTTTTTCTTTTCTCCCTGATAACTAGGTTTCTTCAGAAAGTCATGAGTTACAAGATGGTGGTAATTCTCATTATGCCTTTTTGGTCCCAGCAAGTTTAGTTCCCCTTCCTCTGGCCTCATCTGAAACACCATCCATGGGTGCTGGATCCATGTCCAGATCTCTTACTACACCCTGTCATTCAGCCTTGCTAAGACATAAAAACCCTGAAACTGACCACATAATTCCTCCAGTTCTAATGGTTGCCATAGATGCCAGGCTGTCTACTTCAGTTATACATATTCTGTTGTCTTTTCAAAAAACAAAGACTAGGAAGGTTTACTATATGGACTTTGTCTAAATGGCCAGATCCTTTCTCAGCTCCATTATCATCCATATTAGATTTCCTAGTAGGTTTGTTTCATAAGGGTGCTAATTTTTCAACTATAAAGGTACAGTTAGCAGCCATTTCCAACTTTCATGTAGTATACAACCAAACTTCCATTGCTTCCTTGAAGTGCTCCAAAGCATTTCTAAAGTGAACGTTCCTTCTCAGACCTCCAATCAGGTATCAAGTTCCTTCATGGGCTATTACTGTCATGCTTCAAGCCTTAAATAGAACCCCTTTGAACCAGCATCTTCAGTAGAACTAAAATTCCTTACTTGGAAAACCACTTTTCTGGTAGCAGTTACTTATGTAAGAAGATTTCTGAGTTACAAGCATTATACTGCAGACCTCCATACCTAGTTTTTCATAAAGATAGGGTATGTTTGTGCATCGGTCCTCATTTTGTTTTCAAAATGGCTTTGGTAGCTTTAACAAGATAATTAACCAACTGGTGTTTTCCCCAACATTTTCCAATAGAGAAAAATATAACTTACATTTAAAGGATACTCACAGACAACTCAGATTTTACTTGTATCGCACCAAAGATATTAGTAAGACAGACCAACATTTTCTTTCCTTTTCAAAAGCCAGATTGTGTCAAGGAGTTTCTAAAGTGAGTTTTGACAGGTGGCTGTCTTACTGCTTCTCCTTTGTTTCTAAGGAACTGAAATTAGCATTACTGCACAAACCCATTCAACTCAGGTAGTGGCTACCTCCACTGCTTATTTTTCTAGTAGAATACCTATAGATGAGATCTGTGCTGCGGCTACTTGGTCTACTGTGCATACTTTTGTGTTATATTATAAACTAGATGTGCACTTTAGATCCCATGCATCTTTTGCCTCCACCATACTTTGGAATATCCTTCCACGAGACACCCTTGACCTTTGTGGTAACTGTGGAATCTGTCCCATCTGCTGCATCAGACTGAAAATACAACATCAGATACAAAAGTTTTGCACTTGCCATAATGCTAGATCCATGTTGTCCTGTTCCAACCAGCTCACCATTCCCTCACTCTGTCCCCCATCCTAAATTTATTTATTTTTTTAATGGCCTTTGATTGATTGGACCTAACCATAGCCTTGTCTTATTGGCAGCCTGGAGTTGTTTATCCCTTTCTGGTAATTCACTACATTGGTTGCTGAGTCTGTGTTGTGTCCATCAGGAAGAGTACTAGGTACAAGCAGGCAAACTTGATCTGAGTAATTTAGAGACTAGAGAGAATTATTGGTAGGGGAAGAGCCAGAACCCTTGATCCAAGCTTTTGAAAAAAGCACAGAGGTTGGATCCGGCCAGATCTGATAACCCATCTGTTGAGCTGGACGGAACAAGACAATATAGATCTAGCTTTATGGTAAATACATAACTTTTGTTTATTCTACATTTCAACTTCTACTTTCCCCAAGTAAACCCTCACTACTTCCTATCTTAACTACATCCTCATACTCTATCCTTTCAAGTCCCTCTATTTTTTTATACTTCAGGAATGTATTTACAGTTACTCATACTAGTACCTCTTCTCTTACTTGTCTACGTAACATCCTACCAACATCCATTACCCTCACAATTCCAACAAAACTCTTATACTGTGCCCTCCAAGCAAAATACCACTGAACTTCATCTCTCAATCACACCCTATCTATATCAGCACTCATATTCTTACTGTTTAAGTACAGTTACCAAAGCAACATCCATTTACTCATAAGTTGGGTATTAAACATAAAATCAAGTAAAAATTCCTCTGCCTGTGCTATCATATCTCTATAGCCATAAAACCTAGCAGTGACATTCACCCAATCCCAAGCCCAACTCAGTATATACAGGCATCAAACAGCATATCTCAGTCAACTCCTTTAATGCTTACACCTCACCCATAATCTTAACCTGGTCTTCATGTATACCATACCAATTTATAAAGTACTTATAACAAAATCCCTGAAGTACATGCATGGATAGCCCTTCACACTCCAGACATCTTAGTTATCAAAAAAACTTAGTTCCTCCAGGAAGTGCAAAAAATCAACCAGCGAAACAGAAAGCAAAATGAGCCAGCTTATTTCAGTGCACTGTGTTTTCTTAGTTGAGCCGGTGTGGTGCCCGTGTGTTTGGTTTTCTGGAGTCATCCTCCAGGAAATAAAAAAGTGAAGAAATTGCTCCACCAGGCTGTAACATTTTCAGATTAGACAGAACCATCAAGAAAGCTTTTGGTGTCACTATTTTCTACAAAAACACACTCTATATCTCCCTTTTGCTCCACAGCCTGCCAATTGTCTCAAACTCGGAACTCCAACTAACCATGCTAAAACTAAACACTCACAAGACAATCTCAGTCATAGGTATATACATACCCCCCCTAGTAACAATGCTAAAAGAGTGGAAGATAATTTCTGCTGGGCTTCCTCAAAAATCAGTCATGAAACCATAATATTGGGTGATGTTAATATAGATTGGCAAACCTTACAATCTAAAACTCCATCCAGTAATATGCATCTCTACAAGTTCACCCAACTTGTATCCACACCAACTAGATATAATGAAGCCACAGCCAGAGAATCAACCCTTGTTTGATATTAACATCCTCTCCAAATAAAATATTATCCCATGGAACTCTTTCAGACAGCTTACGTGATCAGTTACCAGTCTACACTATAAGATATCAAAGCAACAATCCCAAAACACTTCATTACAGCCTGGTAAGAATGCTTGCTACTTTTCATGAAGACACTTGTATTAATACAATAGATCTCCTACACTGGAAGTAACTAAAGACTCTCTGAATAGATGATGCAGTTCCTGAGTTCAGCAAAATCTTCCTAGGTGTTAAAAACACACTAGCTCCCATCCAGATAAAAAGAGGCAAAACCAACCCTGCCCCATGGGTATCCTTAGTACGTGAATAACTCATGAAACAAAGAGACAAAGCATGGAAGGTCTGGGCAAACAGTAACTCAGCACCTACTTCACTTGTATATAGACAGCAAAGAAACCTAGCGAAACAGGTCGTCCAAGATTACTGCACACTGAGTAGCAGATTAATTTCAATTTACCCAGTGTGAAAACAGAAACTTAGCAAAGAGAATCAGTGAACTTGTCATTTTGGGCAAATTTCAGTAACTGGCTAGTAAGAGCATTGTCTGGATGCCAGCAAGAAAGAAATTGAGAAACTGAAAGAAAATCAGTCACAAAAGGTGAGGAGAAAACATTGACTGGGAAGAATTCTGCAGCTGTTCAGAAAAAAGCAGTGCAAGCTCCAGCTTTGATGCAAGACATGACTTCCAGTAATTTAGGAAAAAATAAGTTAGTGTGCTCAGAGCTGAGTAAAATAAATGAAACACTGAAGAAATATATTAACTCAAATAACAAAAGGCTGGAAAAAATGTAAGAAGCTTTAAACGGATATTCAGATGAGGTGGTACAACTGCAAAAATCAGAGGCCGAAATGAAGAAAAGCCTGACTGAGTGTGAGACTCCTCAAGAACAGATGTTTAAACAAAATAATAGAATTAGAGGACAGAGCACATAGGGAAAACCTCAGATTTTCTGCTGTACCAGAGAAGCTGGAATGAACAGACTATTAATTTTAGGAAAGCGCAAATAAGCAACTGGACTGGTATTCCACAGCAGGAGTTGTTAATTGAAAGGGTACTTTGTATGTGTGCTCCAAACCTGACCATGAGAAAGCAACCTAGATCTTTAATAGCAAAGTTGCAATCCTACCAGCAGAAACATTTGATGTTATGTAGTCCAATCTCACCTACGTTCTTACCCGTGGGGTCGGAGCCGAACCTCGGCTCCGACTCGGCCATACTCTAGCTCGAAGTCTTCAATTGGCTTGTGGCTAAGAGGTGTCCCATGCTGCAACGCACCTATCCCTAGATCTCGTTTGCCGCTCGTACATCTTGGGCGTGGTCTCGCTCTTGGCCGTGGCTAAGTACAATTTTTTGATTTATTTTTCAATATTGTAGCTCCAAAAGCTATTTTCATAGCTAGTGTATGTGTGTTTTACTTCTGCTGGTTGTGTGAATGGTTCTGTTGAACTTTTCTTGGTATCCCATTTCCTTTTTTGGTGTTTACGGGCTAGGCCCGTTTCAGTTAGAGGACCTAGTCCTCCCCTGTTTTTGTGTAATATACCCGTTAGCGGGTTTTTTGTTGTGTGACTGTTTTTGGTGCCCTTATTCCCTGGGCTAGGCCTGTTTAACTTAGAGAACCTAGTCCTCCCTGTGGTTAATCCCACGGTCTCTAGGCCGTTTCAGTTAAAGGCTGTAGTTTCCCGCGCTCTATCTTGGTTATTTTTGGTTACTTTGGTGAAGGTGTTCCTACTGTTTTTCCCTGTGTGTGTGTGTGTGTGTTCTTGCCATCAGCATGTCCAAGGATTCTAAAGAACACAGGCCTTCGGGATTTAAAAAGTTTGTCAAATGTAATAATAAGATGTCTTTGATGGATGGTCACTCAGTGTGCGTGTATTGCTTGGGGGCTATTCATCTACAAGAATCCTGCTTGTTCTGCCACGCTTTCAGTCCCCATGTGCCGCAAGAGAGGAAGAACAAGCTTATTTTAAAAGGATTGCTGAAACCTTCCTTTGAAGAAGACTTGAAGAGGTCTTCTAGTTCCAGATCCTCTCCTTCCAAACCGGACAAAAAAATCCTCAAAGAAACGCTCTCCGGCTCCGTCAGTTTCCTCGGAGCCGCCAGAGAAAATCACAAGAACTACAGTTGCTTCTTCGGCTCCACTGGCTTTGGGGCCGACAGAAAGCAGTGCATCTATGATGTCGACATCGACTCCCAGTCTGTTGGAGCTGGTGACAGATTTACCAGTTCGGAGCCGGTCTCCAGTTTTTTGACCGGTTTCTCCGACTCACAGGTCTCCCACTACAGGGAGAACCAGATCCCCGACCATGTCCTCTAGGTCCTCTAGGACCCTTTTCAATTACGATGTCGATAAAGTGGTAAGGAAACTGCTCCAGTCATCGGTGCTGGCTAAATTGCTTTTGGCTCTGGCCCATTCGGCTCCGGAGCCCATCCTCCCTTCATCTTTGGCTGTTCCTCCTCCGAACCTTTCTTCGGAGCCAGAGCTGTCGGTTCCGTCGGATGCCGTGAGGTCAGTTCCAGTAGCCCCTTTTGGCATCTCGGCTCCGATCTCCGCTCTGACCCCATCGGCGCCGTCCACGGGGTCTAGGATTCACAGTTCACCGGTCGGAACCGAGAGGGAGGTCTCGGGTCGATCTTCTTCAGCTCCGAGCCTTCCTCTCGGTGCTTCGGCTCGGGTGAGCGTGGACCCAACATCGGCTTTGGACTTCATCTCCTTGGCTCCGAGGGCTACTACAGTATCTTCCATGGTTAGTTGACCTTCAGAGCCGGGGGGATCAGCTTTTGAGGTCATGAGGAGTGTGCTGGCCAGGTCGTCAGCTGCATCTTACGGCACCGACACTCTTCCCCTTCCAGCACCGATATCAGTTTCAGATCACCCTCTATCTAGGGACAGCGGAGACCCAAGGCCTCAGGATACCTCCATGAGTAGTCCCCAACTTTCTGAGGCCTCCCCAGATTTTTTACCTGAGGAGCCTTCTAGAAAGAGAGTGTGCAAGAGGGAGCACATTGACTCCCAAGATGAGTCTCTCACGTCTGACACCGACCTCGAGGAGTCAAAGGGTCTCCCAAGTCGTCTTCTGACAATATCTCTTTTTCAGATATCTTGGAAATATTGAGATAGAGAGGCGACTGGCCCTCTAAAGCCCCTTCTGAGGAGGAGTTGGTGTTCCTGAAGGCTTTTGGGTCCCAACCCTCCGCCTCTTGGGTTTCTCCCCATTCGACGAGCTCCTGGACCTAGTTTGTTGAAAGGTGTGGGAAATTCCAGACACTGTGGAACCGGTCCCTAGGAGACCCAAGAAGTTTTTGTCCACTCCCCCTGATAAAGAGAGATCTCCTAAAAGAGCTGGGAGATTGTCTACAGGGTAACGTTTCTGATGCTGTGGCTCAGAAGGTCAATGGTCAGATGTCTACCCTAAATTCTATTACCAACTCCTCAACGAGGCTGATCTCTTACGCAGCCGACGGAGCGAGCAGGGCTGCAGGTTCTGGAGTCTCTCATAGGAGACACTCCTGGATGGGCCTGTGCCACTTCACGGAGGCTTTCAAGTCTACCTTCACCAATGCTCCCTTTGACAGTTCATCCTTATTTGGAACCAAGGTGAAGGATACTCTCACTAGGTGCGAGCAGGAAGGAAAAACCCTGTCTGCCATGGGAGCCCATTTTTCCATGCCTTCTAGACCTTATCCCAAGGGCCAGAAGGGTGGAAAAATGTGGTTCAGAAAGTCGCAGAGGTTTTTTTCACAACGCACAGAGTGATTCCCCCTCCAGAGGCACAGGAGGGTGGAAATTCAGGTAGATGCCGCCCTAGAGGCAGAGGAGGCCCGTGTAACCAGGGGGACCGCGATTCCTTTTGTGGTTCTCCCTACCAGTGCTCCTGAGGGGAGGCCCAACTGTGCATCTCTGGAGCCAGTTGGGGGTCGCATTTCTCTATACCCAGAGGCCTGGCGAGACATCACCCAAGACGAATGGGTATTAGAGATAATTTCCAGAGGTTATCATATTCCCCTTCCTTCTTATCCACCTCCAAACAAAAGAATCCCAGACATTTCACCCAGTCAAAGGGATTCCACAACTTTCTAAGTACAAAAGTTGCTGTCAAAGGGAGCCATCCAGCCTGTCCCCTCAGACCAAGTAGGATTAGGGACTTACTCCAGATTCTTTTTGATGCCGAAAAGAACACGGGACCTGAGTCCCATTTTGGATCTCAGCCTTTTGAACCTTCATGTAGAGAAGTCCAAGTTCTGCATGGTCACGTTAGTCAATTCTCCCGTTATTAGGGAAGATGTGTGGATGTGCTCCATCGACCTCAAGGATGCTTACTACCATATCAAAATGGACAGGGCATCCAGAAGTCACTTACACTTCCGGCTGGGAGCCAGTCAGTTTCAGTTTTGCACCCTGCCTTTTGGTCTCAGCACAGCCCCCAGGGTGTTCACCAAATGCATGGCAGTGGTAATGGCTCACTTGAGATGTCAGGGATTCCATACCTGGATGACTGGCTCCTGTCTGCCACCACCAGGCATCTACTGCTACAGACCAGGGACGCCACTATTGCGATGTGCCAAAGTCTGGGAATTACTTTGAATTGGGAAAAGTCTGCCTTGTTGCCCTCGCAGTTTGTTATCTTTATCGGTGCCAAATTAGACACGGTGCTCATGAGGGCTTTCCTACCAGAAGAGAGAATTTGGGTTTTACAGCAGGAGGTCTACGCTTTGCTACCACTGAAGAAGGTCAAGGCAAAAGTGGTCCTCAAGTTGTTAGGGACCATGGCTGCCACAATTATGCTAGTTCCTCTTGCAAGACTACACATGAGGCTTCTTCAATGGCTACTTTTTGCCCAATGGTCTTTACAGCATCTCCCGCTCTCCCATCTTATTCTGATTACAGACAGGTGCAAGCAGGATCTGCACTGGGGGCTTCAGACCAGCAATTTCAATGCGGGTATGCCTTACGTTCTTCCTTCGGTTGCCACGGTGACCAAAGATGCCTCCCAGAGTGGGGGGGGGGGCATTATCTCGGCAGGACAGACAAGGCACGTGGCAAGAACACAAGATCCATTTGCATATCAGTGTCTTAGAGATGAGAGCGTTGCTATTAGCATTGCAATCACTTCAAGGCTTTCTTCCTCATGGGACAATTGCAATCCACTCAGACAACATGTCAGTGGTATGGTATCTGAACAAACAGGGAGGAACCAGGTCGTATCCCCATTGCAGAGAGGCACTTCGAGTGTGACAGTGGGCAGTATCTTCCCGACGCTTTCTAGTGGCAACGCACATACTGGGGAAGTCCAGCGTGATTGCCGACAGGCTGAGCAGAGTTATTTTGATGCCTCACGAGTGGTCCCTGAGCGAACAAGTGGCGGAGCGGATTTTCCACAGATGGGGTCAGCCTTGCTGTGATCTATTGCCAAGCCCCCTCAATGCCAAATGCAGCAGCTACTTCACCCTTATCCCCCCGAAGGGGGAGGCACCCAGGGACACTCTAGTTCACGATTGGCCCTCCGGTTTTCTCTATGCCTTCCCTCCAATCTCCCTGATAACAAAGGTTATTCAGAAAGCACAATCCTTGGGAAGCAAAATGACATTGATTGTACCACACTGGCCTCGTCAGATCTGGTTTCCTTTTCTCCACCCTTATCTAATGGATGATCTGTGGATTCTGGACCCAGAGCCAGATCTGCTGACTCATATGTCAGGGCAGTTCCATCCCTCCATTCAGACCCTCAGGTTGACAGCATGGCTGCTCCAATTCCATCCCTAGTCAGGCTTCATGATTTTTCACCGGAGGTGGTTCATATTCTGTCTTCTTCACACAAACCTTCTACTAGGAAGATTTATTCCAGTAAGTGGAAGAGATTCTCCATTTGGGCTCATGAAAGGCAGATTGATTCCTATACAGCTCCCATTTCATCAGTTTTATAATTTCTTTCTCAACTGTTCAGCCAGGGATTAGCTGTGGCAACTATCAAAGTGCAGTTGGCAGCCATTTCTCCTTTTCATGTTGCTAATGAACCCAATCTAATGGCGCACAGACTTTGTAGGGCTTTTCTGAAAGAGACTATGCTACTTTGACCTCCAATCTTTGATCCTGTAATGCCATGGGACCTTAATTTTGTGTTACAGTGGCTTACCTCGCCTCCTTTTGAGCCCGCGGCAACCTGTGACATTAAATTATTTTCTTGGAAGACAATCTTTTTGATAGCCATCACTTCGGCTAGGCAGGTCTGTGAACTCCAAGCTTTATCGGTTCGGCCCCCTTACTTAGTATTTCACAAGGATAGGGTTTCGCTAAGACCTAATCCTTCCTTTATGCCTAAGGTTGCTTTGGTGTTCAACCTCAACCAGTCCATTGAGCTGCCTGTATTTTTCCCTGAATTCTCTAACAGGGCAGAATTTAAGTTTCATCAGCTAGATGTCCACAGACAATTTCATTTCTATTTACATAGAACAAAAGATATTAGGAAATATGATCAACTCTTTGTCTTGTTTTCAGACAATAGACTCGGGGCTCCAGTTTCTAAAGTAACTCTGTCCAGATGGATTTCTAGTTGCATTTCCTTCATCTATACTTCAAATGGCAAGGAATTACCCTTTAAAGTGAAGGCTCATTCTACACGTTCGGTGTCTACCTCTACTACTTTTCAGGCTAGGATGTCTATAGATGATATTTGTGCTACTGCCACTTGGGCATCTCCTCACACCTTTATTAGTCACTACAAATTGGATCTGATATGTAGAGACAGATCTTCCTTTGGTTCCACAGTGCTCAGGAGTATTTTCCAATGAGCCACCCAAGGTTTAGGTGCTATGGACGCTGTCCCACAGGTAAGAATGTAGGCGAGATTGGACTACATGACATCAAGAAGTTATGTACTCACCATAACGTTCGATGTATGTAGTCCATCTCACCTCACATTCTTACTAACCCACCAACCTACCCCGTCTTGGAGGACCTAGAGGTCGAGTCTCTGTTTTCAGCACTCCTTTTTGATGTATTGAGTTGGTTCTTCCCCTCAGCATATTGGTGTGTGTGTATGTGAGCTTGCAGCAAACAAGATCTGGGGATAGGCGCTTTGCAGCACTCTTAGCCACGAGCCAATTGAAAACTTTGAGCTAGAGTATGGCCGATTCGGAGCCGAGGTTCGGCTCCGAACCCACGGGTAAGAATGTGAGGCAAGATGGACTACATACATCGAACATTATGTTGAGTACATAACTTCTTGATTCTGATAAAACTGTGACAGAATGATAAAGTACTAAAAGTTGGAGACAGTAGAGTATTTATGGAAAATGGTTATCACTGTACACCAGGTAGAAAAGGAGAAATGTTTCCAGTGATCAGGAAATGTTGAGAAGGAATTGTGAAATTCAATCTTCTGTATCCATTTATTTTCATAATATTCTCTCCTGGAGGATTCAACATCATTTTTGATGCAGAACATGCTAAGGAGAAAATTCAAAAGTTTATCCAACAAAAAGTGGGCTATCAAAGAGAAGATGATTCTGCTTCTTCTACTTTTGGTAATAAAGCCCACAGAGAGACTGTGCCAGTGAAACCTTTTCCAGTGTTTCAAAGGAAAATGCTTGAGTATCAGAAAGCACAAGAGTAACTTAGAAGAATCATGAGCACATTGGAAATGAAGCAGAGACTGGATCTGGGTGATGGAGATCAACAGGAAGAAAACCAGCAACTCAGAAATTGATAAATACATGTGGAATTACAAAGCATTAATTATGTTTATGAAACATGCTAAAACTAGAAAACCTGGCAGTATTGGACTTCTTTGACTTTGTTAAACTTGTAGGGGACAACAAAGCATATTCCTTACTTCATGTCATTAATGTTTAGAAGAACATTTCGGAGGGGGGGAGAAGGAAAGAGTTAACTGTAAGTAAAACAACATTTTATTCTTAACAGTAGTATTTTTATAATGTATGACATAACCTGCATACTATAAAGTAAAGCTTTCTCAGTTATTTTCAAGTATAATAGGAATAGTAAAGTAATCAGGTGCCCCTGTCTTTTTCCTTTTTCTTTCTTTCTCTTTGTTCAGTTTTAAGAACTTTAGGTACCGCAATGTATAAAAAAAAGAAGAAGAAAAGTCTGAAAAAGAAAAATATGGTAGGAGAAAAACTGATATGCTTTTTCTTATTATTGAATAGGGGGAATAATAATAAAAAGTTATCTTCAACATCAACTTGCCAAACATTGTATGCATGTAACACAAAAGCTGAAACTAAAAAGCTGTTATACATAGCAAGTGGGAGTAATAACTTTGTAACATAATGACAACACTTTCTATATTATCTTTAAATGTAAATTGTCTCATAGATATATACAAAAAAAGAACGTGTAGTGAACTACATTAAAAAAACATAGAGTGCAAATATCTGTGGTGCAGGAGATGCATGGAAATAAATAAACATGTGCATTTGATAAAGAAAGGATATGTGGGACAAAGGAAAAGGGAGGTACTTATATTAATTGCAAGAGGAGCTCCACTAGTGATGGAAGAGGGGGAAAACAGATAATAATAGTAGATCTGTCGTACTAAGGGGCTTCTGGCAGGAGAGGAAGATTACAACGGAATATATTTATGTTCCACCTAAGACTGCTATAATGGCACTTTAGAACATTTTGGGAGAAATAATCAGCTTTCAGTAGGGAATATTACTTATAGGTGGGGAATGAAATTTGATTTGCAGCAGTGCCAATGTATCTGGGGGGATGCAGAAGGGAAATATGACAAAAGAGGGTAGATTTATGAAGAAATTTATGAAAGTATTTGTCATGAAAGATGTAAATTCAGTAGTAGGAGTTCAGAGTGATTTTATGTATTATTCTCCAAATTACAAAAATTGGGCTAGGCTCAACAGAAATTATATTTCACAGGAACATGTGCAATTAATTGAAAGTTTTGATATATATCCAATAACAATTTCAGATCACACACCAATACAAACTAAAATAATAATGCAAGGTAATGAAATAAAAAGGGCAAATATTCTGATCTTCACTGTACTGTGATCTCAAAAAAAAGCACTTCGATGTCTGGCATTTTTGCTTTTTAGAACGTTAACGATTTTATTCATTCGATGTTCTGTTATCGACCCCTTAGGAGTATGGATTAAAAAGGATTATGTTATGACAGCTAAGGATATGTGGGAAGTGACTAAAGAAAAGATAATACAAAAACTGAGAAATTGTAAGTTCTGTTTTATGGATATGGACAGCAAGATACAAGCAGTCAAAATGTTTTTGTCCCTTCAGTTTTATACACAGGTCAGACATATTTTTATCAACCAATCAATCAATAGCAATTAGTAAAGAGTTGAAGAATTTTATCTGGAAGGAGAAGATGGCAAGAGTCAAGTAGGACAGGCTGATCCTTCGAATAGAACAAGGCGGTTTGGGATTACCTGATTTGAAGGGGTATTTCAGAGCTACACAGTTAAGGCTCCTCTACATCGCACAAGCAGAAAGCTATAATTCAAAGTGGAAAGGGATGAAGATGAAAAATGGAAGAACTCAAGAAACATAGAGGAAATTGGGATTTTGGATGCAGATCCTTAAGAATAATAAAATAAACATACAGAATATTATATTCATAAAGTAGCAGAAAATATTTTAAGAACTAACCAACACAGGAATGGAGAAAGGAGATTCTTTCAATAGGGATGACTGCAATTAGGGATAGAGACAATAGGCAAGAGGGGGCTGGAATTTGCTGGAGAAAACTGGCAAGGGAAGCAAGGTATTGGGAGCAAATAATTAGAGAGGGAAAAGTAATAGAATGGGAAGAGACCACAAATTTGTTTGGACTGCAGGCTAGCGATTACCTTCCCTATCAAGGATTGATGTCAGAGTATAGGCAAAGAGAAAGAAGTAGGGGTTCCTAACCAAAAGACCAGCACTGGTATGTTTTTAGTAGAATCTAGAAGAGAAGCTGATATTAAAAAGGGATAATTAGAAGTGCATATAAAATATTGCATGTTAAATATAAAATTCAATCAGAGGAGGTTAGAAAGGAGTGAGAAGAAGGATTCAATAAACAATTCACAAAGAAACAATGTGGGATATATATATATGACTACCAAATATGCAACAAAGTCTAGAAGATTTAGGATCTTTCCTTGGAAGGATTTACCCTACGTAGACTCAAAAGAATGTTTCCTCAGGTGGATAGCAAATGTTGGAGGTGTGGTGGGGAAGGAAGAGAGTGTAATGAGTTGGCAGACTTTGAAAATTCCCTGCAGACTAGTCTATCAGAAATACTGGGTGAGCAAATTGGTATAATTAATGAAAATGTTTTTTTTGAGCTGTGATACAAAATCGGAATTGCCTTGACAAAGTAAGGCTTTGCTGAGTCTCATTATGGTGGCTGCCAAAAAAGCAGTTACTAGGAAATGGAATCAATGTCTAAACCAACTGTACTAGAAGCAGTGAATATAGTAATAGAGAGTAAACAACTGGAAATTGGATCTTTAGAAAAGGGTAGGAACAAATTACATAGAAAAAATGGAAATGTGGGAACAATAAGCTCAGAATAATGTTTTGGTGGAGGCATGAGGTTTAAAAGAAGGCAAGATCTGAGTGAGCTATGTAATGTTTGAGTGACAATAACTAGATTGATTATAACTGATGCATAAAGCGTGCAACTAAAAATATGTCAATATGCTTTGTTTTCATTTATATTAATGTATGATTGCCTGTTCATAGGTTCATAGGTTCATAGGTTCATAGGTTGGTACTAGGCTATCAGCCCTAGGGCCTATACAAGCCTAGCCATAACAATTTCCTGGCTATTTCTTCCCACATTATTTACTTTCCTGGACCCCTGTCTAGCAGGGCGACTGACGTGATCCCTGGGGTGAATTTCCTTTCTCCCATCCAGTCATCAAGGTTCCTTTTGAAGAGGTCCAAAGAGGCACTCTGCTTGACATGTATGGGGAGTCTCTGGGTCAGGAACCTATCCCTCCAGCATGTTTTGTTTATTGTGATGACAAGGTTTAGATCCCTGGAGCGTGTAGCTCTGAGGGATTGGGATTTCTTTAAGTGTAGCATGTCCAACAGCTCTGGGTTTGACATGGCCTTGTATGTTAAGCAGAGATCGCCTCTGAGTAGACGATATGCGACAGAGTATAGCTGGAGTTTTTTAAGGCGGTCAGCGTGGGGCATCTGCTTTAGGCCTGTGATTCTTTTAGTGAGGTATTTCTGAGGCCTTTCCAGTTGTTGCAGATGTCTTGAGAGGTACATACCAAATGGGGCGTTGTATTCTATAATGGGTCTAATGAGGGATGAGTACAGTGGGACAATGACCTCCTTTTTCTGGATGAAAAGCCCTTCGTGATGAGGTGTGCCACATAGAAGGATTTCCTGACTGTTGTGGCGATGTGGTTATCGAACGTGAGACCACTGTCCACCTGTGTCCCTAAGTCTCTTATCACACTTTCTGTGTTTAGTGTACTGCCACCTATATGGTAATTCATGGATACATGTTTTTCCCAAAGGGATAACAATACATTTCTTGGCATTGAGCTTGAGCCCATGGCTCTGGCACCAAGCATCTGTTTCTGTAAGGCCCTTTTGTAGAGTATCCACATCATTTGGGGATTCAATAATGGCTCCCAGTTTGCAGTCATCTGCAAACTTTGTTAGCCAGAGTCCCTTAGTGTTGACCTGTACTTCAGAGAAGTAGATGCCAAACAAGAGCGCCCCAGGACTGAACCCTGAGGTACTCCACTTGTCACTTGTCTGGAGCTGGATTTGGAGTCAGCTACTTTTATAGTGTGGGTTCTATCAGTAAGCCATTTAGCAACCCATTGGGTGACATAGGGATTAATGCCCAACTTAGTAAGTTTATCTATGATTCCAGAGTGGGGATGGTGTCAAAGGCCTTGGCAAGGTCTAGATAGGCTGTGTGGACCACCTTACCCTTGTCCATGGCTCTGGAGACTGATTCAAAGAAGTTAATCAGGTTCAGGAGACAAGATCGGCCCTTCACAAACCCAAACTGGGTGGGGTCCAGTGTTTGAAGGTTGCCAATGTCTTTGTTTATAAGTTCCATGATAATACGCTCCATGGCCTTGCAGATAAGGCTTGTCAGACTGATGGGACGGTAGTTTCCGGGATCCAAGGTGGATCCCCCGTTGTGGATTGGGATAACTGTAGCTCTGCGCCACTCAGTGGGCACGAAACCTGAGGTGAGGCTATGATTAAACATGACACTTAGGTGAGGTGCCAGTTCATATTGTAGTTCATGTAGTACACAGCGCGGGATGTCATCTGGTCCCATGGATGCTGTATTCTTGGCTTTAGAGAGTGCGTTTTGTACCTGTGTGGCCGTTATTACTGGAATTTGGCAATCTTCCGGTATTGAGATGGGCCATTTAGGGGCTGAGAGGGGGGTGAAGTTGGCACTGAATCGATCTGCCAGGATATTGGCAATATCCTTTGGATCAGTATATTTAATGCCATTCTGTTTTAGCTCAGAGCAGATCTGAGCATTGCCATTTAGATTTTTGACATAGTTATAGAATGCTTTGTGGTTGTCTTTGGAATCTTTGGCAATTTTATTTTCGTAACTAGCTTTGGAGGATTTTATGAGGCACCTCAGTTTCTTACTGAGGCTAGTAATGGAGTTTTTGCATCCTGGGATTTTCCTCTTTTCTGCAAAAGTTTCTTCCTTTTGTTGTAAAGTTTGTTTATGGCAGGGGACCACCAGATTGGCTTCCTTTTTTGGATGAGAGCATTTTGGTTCTATTTGGGATGGCACGATTCATGCATGAGTGGATGTGCTCGTACAGTGCCTTAGTGTAGGATTCAGCAGTTTCAGTTCCCGTCTGCATGGGTGTCATGAAGTTTGTCACTTCTGACTTAAGTAGCATGAAGTTGGCTTTGGAGAAGTTTTTTATGGTGGTTTCTTTACTGGGGGGTGGGGGTGGGATGTGGATGTTAAGGGTGATTAGCTTATGGTCAGACCTGACTAACGAGGGGGTGACCATAGGTATGGAGCATTGATTTCCCATGTTGGTAATGACCAGGTCTAGGATATTGGAGCCCCTGGTAGGACTATGGATTAGTTGATCCAGGGCGTTGGAATTTATGAATTCCAAGAACCGTGTCTTAAGTGATAATTTATTAAGGATATTTCTTGTTAAAAAAAGAAAACTAACAAAACAACTTATCACCAAAGATAAGAAACCTAGTATTCATACAATCAAAACATACACAATAATAATCTAAAACTGTTCTGGACCTCAATCAATAAACTGTTAAATTCAAGACAAGCTACATAGCCAACACCAAACACACAGAAGCAAAAATGGTACTATAGCCAACCAATTCAATACCCACTTTATACAGACAGTGCAGTCATTGACCAGCCAGATGACTAATCAAGCTCTTGAGGTCCCTACTCAATTAAATAAGCTCTTTCAGCATTTTCCCTTCCAACCAGTTCCCACAGATGCCATCAAAAATACCTCAAAAAGTTAAAGCCTACTATAACTGTCCCTGAAAATGTACCTGGTGAATATCTTAAAATGTTGCATATCCAGTTTCAGTTCTGATAAATCAATCCATATCTGAAAATCAAGTCCCCTCTCTATGGAAGAAAATGATTCATTATTCTACTGCACAAAGGTGGAATTAATACAGATATATCAAATTATAGGCCAACTGACAATTTATCTCCCTCATTAAAATTATTAGAAAAATGTATTCATAAGCAACTTATCAACTAATAGATAACCAGCCTCTGTCTTTAACCCATCACAGCTTCAATCCTTATCACAGTACAAGTACTTATTTGCTGAATTTTGTTAATACTGTCAACACCTGCAGAAATGCTGGAAGCCTAGTATCCACCATCTTCCTAGACTTATCAAAAGTTTTTGATACTGTCTCCCAGCGGAAACTCTTATATAAAGTGTCATCTTTAGTGCTCACCATCTCTTCACTGGAGTAGCTCCATAGCTACTCCTCAAACAGAGCACAAGCAGTGACATGAGAAAATGATTAGTTAGTAGCAGAGTAGTAGTACTCTTATCAACAGTACTCCAGGGTGTTATACAGCTACTGTATGGTTCTTAGATCATACTATAATTCTTACACAAAATGTATTTTAGGGAAAAATACATATTTATAAAATATAGTTCTCACATCTCCCTTTCCACAGATAAATTACAAAAAGATTCAGGGTATCACAATGAAGGTATTTATACAGCATTGTTTTGGATATGTCTGCCAAGGTTAGAAGACTAATGTAATCCAAAGGCCTTTCTTTTATAGAAAAAAAGTTATAGAACTTATCAACAATCAATGTTCATTGGATAGTTACATCAGTCATGTCAAAGCTGAAGAAACAAATTCCTCAGGCAGATGGCAAATGCTGGAGGTGTGATGGGGAAAAAAGAGGTAACTGGGAATGTATGATGATTATCACATTAATCACTGCTGCAGTAGCCATAGCTATATGGGTTATGTCCAGCCATGGATATAACAGCAGTCAACCTTTAAAGCTTCAAAGCACCTTCCATTTGCCCAAACTGTCAGGCAGCTCAAGCTGAGCTGACTAAAATAAAAGATTGGGTATGAAGCCCTTCAGAGCTTTACTGCCGCTGAAGAGTACGTTCCTGTGAGGTTTTTCAGGATCAGTGGTCAGCTCATGCTTTCCTTTGCTGGGCAGATAACTTTCCTTTGGAGGAAAAATGTTCCATTTTCTAAATTTTGTTGACATTTTATTACTTCTTTGGGAAAGTTATTTTAAAGCTAGGAGTTCCGTGTTTTAATGGACTGTCTCAAGGCTGTAACATACTTTTAAATGGAGCTCTTATTTTTTCTGTTAGTTTAAAAGTAGTGTAAAGTAGCTGGAGTATTGTTTTAAAGTGCTTTTTACTGTATTTTTTTCTGTCAAAAAAGTAACTTTTGTGGACTGCTAGTGTTTTCTGGCATTTGCTACTTGTCTTCCCAGGAAAGAGGCACCATTTTCAGCTTGACCACAGAAAAGGCTACCAGTCTTGTGGCTGGTGTTTTTTCCAGCCACAAAAAGAAAAAGTTAAGCAAACAACCTTTACCACCATAGCAGGCTAGAAATTTGTCACTGGCTGCTGGTGGTAGACTCTGCTGTGGCCATTTGTTGTACAGCAGACCACTCATACTTTACCTTGGATCCTGATGGTGTAGCACCTACAGCCACTATGGGCTGGGGGTTAGCCACATCTTCTATGACTGTTTGGTCCCCTCAGTGGGTGAGGGAAAACCACTCTTGTCAGTTCTGGGAGAGGGAACAGGGAAGGTTTCCTCTGTTATGTCAGAATACTGTGTCCATCCATGAGGATGCAGCTGCTGCCATTAGTAAAACAGGTGACCCCATTTTTCCTGTCAAAAAGAAACAGAAAACCAAGCATGTATCTTCTCTTCCTCAAATGTCTTTGGATATAAGTAGTTTACTAGGTCTGGCTCAGGGTTTAATTTAGGCTATTGATCCTTCTTGTAATTAGTTTCTGATAAAATAATGAGCAATTCCTCTTTTCCCGAAGAAAGACTCTGAATCTGAACAGGAAGATGCAGGATCAGATAAAAGGTTTTTACTCCAATTTCTGATTCAGACTCAAAGGAGAGCTCAGATTCTGATTCTTCCAGTGGGGGATTCTCTTTCTCTAAAACTATTGCTAGAATGTGCCAGTGTTTTCAGTGGGAAAATGCTGAGGGTTCTCAGTCCATCAGAAAATACCACGAGTTGTTACAATAGGATTTTCCAGAACCTACATCCATTCCACCTATTCCGTCTGCTTTAGAGGATGTGTATGTTACTGCCTGCAATTTTCCAGATAGTCAACCAGCTGCCGCTAAAAAGGCAGATAGGATACTTAAAGTTCCTTATTCTTTTAATTTTTTTTATACACTATTCCCAAGCATGACCCAGCAGCTATAGCTTTAGTTGATACCACTAATGCTAAATACTTTGTTTGTTCCAATACTACTCATTCTGATAATAATGGGAAATTATTGATAGGTATAAGAAAAAAGGGTGTACTCCTGCAACTGATTTTCAGAATTTTGAATTGTCAGATTCATATGTTAGAGTTTGTTCTGACAAATTGTAAAAGTGTGAGGAATACTTTATCTGCATTTTTTGGGGAGGGGGAATCTACTTTAAATACTATAGTTTCTTCTATTTTACAGGTCACTACTCATTATTTGCAATGTTTATATGACTCTGTTGATACTTCTTCCAGGGCTATAGCCATTGATACTGTTTTGAGGAGGTTTGCATGGTTGCATTCTCAAAATCTCTCAGATGATATTAAAAATGAAATTTTAAATTATTCCTTGGATAGAGATTTATTGTTTGCCCCCTCTGCAGTAGAAGTGATCAAAAAAGTGTAATGAAAGGGGCCAGCTGAACCAGGGAACGCTAAGATTTTTCAGCCCTCCTTTTCCAAATTGTCCAAAGGACTTTCTATTTCCTCATCCAGTTTGGCAAAAAAAAAAAAAAAAAAAAAAAACAGAATAAGCAATCTCTACAGAATTCAGATAAACATAGGATCATAGGTTCATACTAGGCTATCTGCCCTAGGGCATTTATAAGCCTAGCCAGAGTGTGTTTGGCTTTCGCCACCCATTTTAAATTAATTTTGCTATGCCTTTTTTTGAGGTTAGTATACTGTGCCTCTGTCTAACAGTGACACAGAAGTGATAGCCGGGGTAAACCTACGATCTCCCATCCACTCATCAAGATTCCTCTTGAAGAGAGTCAATGTGGGACTCTGCCTAACCTGGACTGGGATTTTATTCCAGAGTGAAGGGAGCCTCTGGGTTATGAATCTGTCCCTCCAGCATGTCCTATTTATTTCAGTGCTGAGGTTCAAGTCTCTCGAGCGTAGCTCGATGGGATTTGGATTTTCTGAGGTGCAGCATGTCCATTAATTCCGGGTTGGACATGGCTTTAAACGTCAGGCACAGATCGCCTCTGAGCAGGCGGTATGCCACTGAGTAGAGCTGGAGCTTCTTTAACCGGGCAGCATATGGCATCTGTTTGAGCCCTTTGATCCTCTTGGTGAGGTACTTTTGGGGTCTTTCCAGTTGCTGCAGGTGTCTGGTAAGGTACATCCCAAAGGGGCATTGTACTCAATTATGGGCCTGATGAGGGATGAGTAAAGAGTCGATGACCTCCCCTGATCTAGATGTGAATCCCTTCATGATTAGGTGGACTATATAAAATGTTTTTCTAACCACTTTGGCCACGTGGTTATCAAATGAGAGATTGCTATCAACTTGGGTCCCCAGGTCCCTAATGACTTCTTCTGTACTTAATGGATTACCACCTATGTGGTAATTTGTGGGCACTTTGTTTTTGCCAAAGGGGATGACTATACACTTTTTGGCATTTAGCTTGAGGCCATGGCTCTGGCACCAGTTGTCTGTTTCTATGAGGCCCTTTTGGAGGATGCTTGTGTCGGCTGGAGAGTTGATTATGCCGCCCAGTTTGCAGTCATCTGCGAACTTGGTCAGCCACAGTCCTTCCGTGTTGGCCTGTACCGAGAAATATATACCGAACAAGAGAGGTCCCAGGACTGAGCCTTGTGGAGCGCCACTTGTAACTGGTTTGGAGTCTGACATGGCTCCAGCAATTCTAACCATGTGGGTTCTGTCCTTGAGCCAGTTTGCAACCCATCTAGTGACATAGGGGTTTATATTTAAGCTGGTGAGCTTATCTATTATGCCCGAGTGGGGTATTGTATCGAAGGCTTTTGCGAGGTCCAGGTAGGCTGTGTGGACCACCTTCCCCTCGTCAATGGCCTTGGTGACTGTTTCAAAGAAATCGACCAGGTTTAAGAGGCAGGATCTGCCCTTAACAAAGCCAAACTGGGTAGGATCCAGTGTCTGTAGGTCCTCAATATCTTTATTTATGAGGTCCATGATGATCCTTTCCATAGCTTTGCAGACCAAGCTAGTCAGGCTTATGGGGCGATAGTTTCCAGGATCCGTTGAGGCACCACCTTTGTGGAGAGGGACCACTGTTGCTGTACGCCACTCTTTGGGTACATATCCTGTAGTAAGGCTAAGATTGAACAGTAGTTTTATGTTTGGGTTTAGCTCTTCTTGGAGTTCATGTAGGGCAGCCGGGACACCATCTGGTCCCATTGATGCTGTGTTTTTGCTTTGGAGAGGGCTCTTACCTGAGCATCTGAGATGTCAGGGGCAGCACTCTGTTGGGATAGATATTTGTCCTTTTGGTGGGAGAGGGGAGAAGTTTGCACTGAACCTGTCAGCTAGGATGTTGGCAATGTCTGTGGGCTCGGTGTATTTTTGTCATTTTGGACTAATTCTGAGCATATCTGGGAATTCCCACCCAGGTTCCTAACATAACTAAAGAAAGTCTTGTGATTATCCTTAGTATCCTGTGCAATTTTTCTCGAAGCTGGCCTTAGACGATTTTATGAGTGCCCGTAGTTTTTGCTAATACTGATCAGAGATGCCTTCCCTTTTGGGATTTTGCTCTATCATGTAGTAGCTTCCTCCTTCTATTGTATAGTTTGTTTATGGCTGGGGTCCACCAGACAGGACGTCTGCCTTTGGAGGATTGGGTCTTGGTTTTATTTGGGATTGCATGATCCATGCATTCCTGAAGGTGTTCATAGAATGCGTTTATAAAGGATTCTGCGGTCTGGGCGTATTTTCCACAGGCCGGGGCTTTGAAGGATTTAGCCTCGGTTTTGAGGCGTGTGAAATTTGCTTTAGAGAAGTTTTTCACTGTGGTTTTCTGGGCAGGGGTGGGGTCGGGATGTGAATATCCAGTGAGATTAGTTTATGGTCTGATCTTACCAGTGAGGGATACACTTCTGGTCTGGAGCATAGTGTCCCCATGTTGGTGATGATTAGGTCCAGTATGTTTTCCCCTCTTGTGGGAGTGGTAACAAGTTGTTCCATAGCATTTGAGTTTATAAATTCTAGGAACCTTTGGGCTAGGGTGTTGGAGCTAGAGTAATGCTCCCAGTCTATGTTTGGGTAGTTGAAGTCGCCCAATATAATGGTGTTTGGAGAGACCTTCATATTTTCCAGTATTCTCAGGAAGGCCAAGTGGCAACATATGTTTAAGAAGAAATGACATGGGGGTTCCAAAAAGAAGTCTCGAACCTCTCCAAGTGAAGGACAGTCCAACAAGTGTAAATTACTGTTCAAGAGACCTTGCAACTCTCTCCCACCCTGGCACCTTTTTTTCTTCCAGAAGGTCTGAATTTCTATTTTTCTCTTTAGCAACAGATTGTTGCAGACAATTGGGTTCTGAAAATCATTCATCAAGGTTATAGATGACAGTCGGTGGAAATTCCCCATTTCCATAGGGTTATTCTTCATCCTCCATATCAGACTCTTTTGTTTCCTTCTGTTGTTCATCACATGCTGTCCCAAGGAGTGACAGAACCACTGCTGTCTTCCCAGGTGGGGATGAGTTTTTATTCAAGGGTTTTCCTAGTGCCAAAGAAAGAGACCAGTTTTGTATCTTTCTTTCCTAAGCCTGTGTGTGATAGTTCCCAAATTTAAAATGATGTCACTTCACAATCTCTTACCTCTTCTTCCTCTTTCAAGTTTCCTGGTAATACTAGACTTAAAAGTTGGTTATCATCGCATCCCTATTCATCCAGACTTTAGGTGTTTCTTAAGGTTTTGTATTTCTGTATCACATTATCAGTTCTCTGCCTTACCCATTGGACAATCCACTGCAACAAGTGTGTTCACAAAGTAATAAGGCTTCTATTTGCAGATTTAATAACATGAAATCTGTGGAATATGGTTTATTGAAAGATATTTGTAAAGACAAAAATGTGAGGGTCATTAAAGCCTGATAAGGGAGGGAGCTTGGTAGTGATGAACAGTACAGACTGTTATAACCAAATTAATCTTTTATTACTTGATGTTGTTTATTGTGAAGCATCACATAATGAGATTTCTATAGCTTATTCAAACATTGATGGGTTGTTTGATTTGTTAATTGAAGGGTTGATTGATGAACATGAATGTTTTATGGATAATAGAAAACCTGTTATTCCAGAAATATCTGGTATTCCCAAAATCCATAAGGATTTAATCAAATCCCCATTCCGCCCCATTGTGGATGCCACCCAATCTAAGACACATTATATGGCAAAGTTTTTAGATGTATTACTTAAAAAGTCTGTCAATAGTTTATCTCAGCTTTGTAGGCAGTTTTTGTCTAAGATAAACCAAATTGCCTTTAATGAGAAGTGTATTTTGGTCTCTATAGATGTTATCAACCTGTATTCAGTCATTCCCCACACGATTGGACTAGCGTGGTTCGAGGAGGTTTTGTTTGATAGAGGGACACTTACTAGGGATCAGGTGAAGTTAGCTTGTATTCTTATGGAAATTGTGTTGACTAATAATTATATATTTTTTGAAGGACAGCTTTTTAAACAGGTAACGGGTGTAGCAATGGGTGCAGCGTGTGCCTCTAGTTTTGTTAATTTGGTAATGGCTAAATGGAATCTAATTTTATATTTAATAGTGAATTTAAAGATTCCTGGGTTTTCTACACCCATTACATGGATAATATATTTATTTTATGGATAAATACAGAAGAAAGGTTGGCAGAGTTTATTGAATACATTAATTGTACTACATAATTTTTCAGATTTTCTTTTACTTATGACATTAATAGTATTAGTTATTTAGATGTTCAGTTGAGTAAAAATTATGATTCTGTTTTTTCTTTTTATGTTGAGTATATATAGGAAACCTACCTTCTCAAATGCATACTTACATTATACTAGCTGGCATTCTAGGTTTCAAAAGAACGCGGTTGTTAAAGGAAAACTGGTCAGATTAGCCAGGATGATTACAGAGTTTGGAGCATTTTCTAAGGAATGTGATGTATTATTGGATATGTTTGAAAGGAGTGGATATCCAAGACCTTTCTTGGTGGAGATTAAAAATGAAGTTGTACATAAAAAGATCTCAAGGTTTTTATACCCCGTTACTTGGGTAAGAGATGGTAGGTAGAGATGAAAGAAAACACCGATGAAGGACTGTTTTGTCTGAAAGCTTTGTTCAACATTAAATTACTTGCATTTGTGGAAGATTGGTTTGTTCTTTTTTTTCGTTTTTGGACTTTTACCATTCTACACTTCACCAACGTGCTTTTCTTGGACTTGTTCTTTTTGTTTTATGGTAGGTAGAGACAACATGTTGGAGAGAAGTGTAGATGGTTAATCACTGACAGTGGTCGGTGATGTAGGGGGGTTGGATAGTAGAAAATCTTTTATTTCTACCTTCTCTTTGTATAGTTATGCAATTTGTAACATCTTTATGAATAATTGGGTTATTTTTGCTACGGATAGTCAAATGATTAAAGTATTCGGTAGTGCCCCTCGAATAGTATATAAGAAGGATAAAACATTGAAGCAAATATTAGAAAGCAATAAAGTACCAGCTAATAGTAAAGTAGGTATGATTAAGTGTGGGAGGTGTAAGCAGTGTCCTTATGTATTGACCACTGATTGTTTGCTTATTAATTGTGATAGATATAAAGTTAGAGGCCATTTCTCATGTGACTCACACCAAGTTGTGTATGTGGCAAGTTGTGGTGCATGTCCGGCATTTTATGTTGGGAAAACATTGAGAAAACTCAGAGATAGGGTATATGAACACCTGGTAGATATTAAAAAATGTAGAAATAATAATGCATTATATAGGCATATACCTGAGTACCCTGGGCATGACTTTAAATTTGTGGTGATTCAGCAAGTTAAGAATGATTTGATGGGATTTATTACTGTGGACCACTTGGACAAATGTGAATTAAAAAGGAAAATAATTTTAAATTCTACAAACTGGCCAGGAATTAATAACTCAATGTCTATTATTATGTTTTTAAGCATGTATTGTATGTAATTAATGGTTAATTAAATTATTTATTCAAATAGATATCAGTCATACGACTGGTAGAATATAAATGTTGTTTTAGGATGAGTTTTTATTGTTCTGAGGAAGTTTCTGATTGAAGAAAAGAAAGAGCTTAACTTGTTAACCTGTTTTTTATTAATTTTTATTAAATTTGTTTGTATTTTGAACTCCTGTCATGGTTGCATTTTCAGCTGCTCTGCATGGTGTGTTTCTTCTGAAGTCTATTATATTCTGTGTGCACTCCTGGTTAGACTTAGTGTGTTCATAGAGTGTTTAGGTCCAGTTATAGCTCATTGCAGACTACAAGGTATTTGCAATTTTCCATATTTAGACAACTTGCTTATCTTTTTCAAAAGTGTCAGGAACTTTTGTTCTTTGGGTCAGAGATCTCTTACATAAGGTGGGACTCCAAGAGAACATTCAAAAGTCTATCTTGACTTCTTCACACAGGATTGTGTTTTGGGATGTCAAGTAGACATCTCAATTCAAAGAGCTTTTCTTCCACAAGAAAAATAGATTTTTATTTAGGTCTATTTGTATGGTTTTCCAGTCAGACTTGGTCACTGCAAGGGAATGCCTCAGGATATTAGGTCTCATGGCATTTATGATTCTCACGATACCCCTGGCAAGATACCACATGAGAAACATACCGTGGTATCCAAAATTTCTTTGTTCCCAACATCAACACACTTTATCTTTTTAAATCCCAGTGCTGGGTTTTGTCAGAAGAGAAATATTTTGGTGGAGACAATGGATATCCTTAAATCCAGGTCTTTCCTTCTCCCTGCCTGCACCAAAGTAGTCAGTCACCACAGATACTATTAACTTTGTTTGGGAAGCAGTTTCAGAAGGGATAAAAGTGCAGGGGTGTGGGACACCAAGGACAGATGCAAGGAGATGCTTGCCCTGATCAAGGCAATCAACTCTCTAAACCGTTTTTTGACCTTGGGACCTCTTCAAGTGGTTACAGACAATGCCACAGTCATGTAGTACATTACATCAACAAGCAGGGTGGATCCAGATTGTACCATCTTTGCAGATTAGACATGTTAGCTTGGGATTCATCAGAGCAAAACTGTGTGGCAGACAAGCTGAGCAAGACAAGGGAAGACCCTCATGAATGGAAACTAGATTGGGGGGGTCTTCTAAGATTTGATCCATATGTGGGAAGTTTCTCAAGTAGATCTCTTTGCCTCCCCTCTGAACAATCAGCTGGCAAGATCATGCTCCTGGACTCCTTGCAAAAAGGTCTGGAAGACAGACGTCTTTTCTTTTCCTTTGACAAGAGTGTTCCTGCATACTTCTCCACCCTTTCCACTAATATCCAGCGTACTTCTGAAAATTCAAAAGGAATCACCAAAAATCATTATGGTGACTCCCTTCGGCCAAGGCAACTGTGGTTCTCCCTTCTTTTGAAAATGGTCAAGGGCGATTACCACAAGCTTCCTCACAGCCTGGACCTACTCACAAAAGAACAGGTATGTTTAATACACCCTGAAATCAGTCATCTTCAAATGACTGCCTGGATGATAGGGTCTTATTACCATTTAGGTACCTATTTACTGAGGACATGCAGCAGGTAGTAATGAAGGGAAGAAAGCCTGCTACTGGAAAATCATATATTAACAAATGGAAAAAGTTTTCTAGTTGGTGCCAGCAACATAGCCAGCACCCCCATTCAGGGCTAGTTGTTCTTTGGTTTTACAATATTTGTGTGAGTTACTATCCTGTAGCCTTTCTTATTCCTCTATCAAGGTTCATTTATTGGCCATTTCAGCATATCTGCCCATAGATCCTCCACTTTCAATGCAGTTGCATATCTAAATGTTATCAATAGGGGTTTTGCATAAGTGGCCTCCAAGAAAACTGCTGACCCCTCCTTGGGACCTTAATTTTGTGTTAGAGAAGCTAACACTTGCTCCATTTTAACCAGCCAGTCTGGCTGACCTGAGGTTCTTAATATAGAAAACAGTTTTATTGATTACTCTGACCTCTGGAAAAAAGGGTATTGGAGTTGCAGGCGCTTATGGTGAGTCAGCCCTATCTCATTTTCCATAGAGACAGGGTTTCTTTGAGATCTGTTCCTTCTTTTATGCTTAAAATGGTATCCGAGTTTACTTTAAGTCAAACTATCCATCTCTCCTTTTCTTTCCTGAACCTAAAAATGAAGGAGAATGGATAGTCCATACCTTTGATTTCCACAGACAATTCAGGTACTATCTTTACAGAACTAAATCTTTGAGATATTCAAATCAATTGATCTGAAGTAGGCAGACTTCATTCGTCTGCAACCTGTGGGTATCGGATCCGATCTCGGATCCGAGCCGGCAATTCAAAAGCTTAGGCTCCGAGCTCCTAGCTCCTCCCTCTTACCCATAACCCCTTGCCAAGCCCTGACTGACCTCAGATTTTGTTTGCCGCTTTTCAAGAAGCAACGGAATTCTAGAGCTCCTGGCGTGGTTTGAGATAAGTGTAGTTTTTCTGACAGGAAAATTTTTCTAATTCTCTATTTTTGTTATTAATATAGTTAGAGTTGTGTGTGGTTAAGGCTTTCCTCCCTCTTTAGTTAATTTTTCTCGGGTTTTCATAGTTTGTTTGTGTGTGTGTGTGTGTTTAGGCCTTAGGTGTAATGTCTGAAGCCCCTAAGGCTGTTTTTTCAAAATGTACCGAGTGTGGCCATAAGCTGTCCCCAGCAGATGGCCACACTCGTCAATGCTTGGGGTTGAACACCTGTCTTCTGGTTGTACCATTTGTGCAGGGTTCAACCCCGGCTTTAAGGGAACGGAGGTCGGTTGGTGCTGGCGGTCTTTTACCCCCAGATACTGCTTCGGCCTCTGCCCCCTCCAGTCAGCAACCTGTTGCTGTGAGTTCTCCCCCTCCGGCTGGGACTCAACCTCCCTTAAAGTTGCCGGAGGGGAAGGATTCTTCTAGGGAGAGACAGAAGGAGAGGCACAGGGAGAAGCACCACAAGAGGAGAGCCGAAGCTTCCAGTTCGGCTCCTCCATCTAAGCCGGCTTCCCCTGTGCCTTCTAGCTTCCTCCTCCTCGGCTCCACTCCCTCGGTTCTCTCCTGGACCCGAGGAGGAGGAGGCTAGCCCTTCCAGGAGGTCACCGAGACGGCTCTCTAGGTCCGCTTCGGTGGCCTCCTCTAGATCGACCTTTTCTATGAGCGAAGCTGATATGGACCGGATGATGAGGAAATTCATCCAGGCCCAAATGCAAATGGGAGTGCTCCTAGCCCCCCCCCAACCGGGAGGGGCTTCGACCCCTTTTCGCCCCTTAGCTCCTTCTCCGACCCATACCACGGGTTCGGAGCTATCGGCGCCGTGCAGATTTGGATCCGGGGTGGATCGGATCCGATAGGTCGGCGCACCTCGGATCCGTCCCATCCCTTGAGTGCTTCGGGTACCGGACCCGACCTCTCGGAGCCGAGGCCGAGCCTCGGACCCGATGGAGCTGGTGTGTCTTCGGCTCCGTCCAGGTCGGAGCACACTGGTCTCGGATCCGGCGGTTTCGCTCCAACTCCGATCCGCACGTCGAATCCGGTGGGGTCGGCTCGGGCTTAGAGAAGCTGGCTCCCCTCGGCTTTCAACGTTATGGAAAGGGCACTGTCGAGGACATCCGGACCCCGGTCCCTGCCACGGCTCCATCCCGCACTCCATTGCAGTTGGGACAGGCCCCCACCAGCCGGTCCCAGGGACAGCCCGCCTCGATGTCCCAAGTGGTTCCCTTGGAACATCCATCTGCTGAAGAGTACTCCTCGGACAGCCCCCGATGAAGTACCTCGAAGCGCAAGTGCAAGAGGAGGCACATGGACTCCCTGAGTCCGTCACTGAAGACACGGACTTGGATGAAGGGGAAGGCTCCCCTAGGTCACCCCTGAGGACGTCTCATTTGGAGACATCATGGAGATGTTAAGGATCAGGGGTGGTCTGCCCCAAGGCTTCTTCGGACGAGTCTGTGTTCTTGGAGGCATTCGAGGCGGCCCTTCTACCTCTTGGGTGTCCCTCCTGCTGACCCCTGGTAGATCTTATATCTATCAGGCGTGGAAGGATCCGGACACCATTGAGCCTATCCCTAAGCGCCCGGACCGCATTCTTTCTCCTCCATCAGACCGCACCCACTGGAGTAAGGGTCCCCCAGTAGATGCCATGATGATGGCTGCAGCCACGAAGAGGGAATTGGCCCAGGAGAGTCCCTCCGTCCATCCTCCGGGCAAGGAGTCCCGTTCGATGGATCGCATTGGGAAGCGAGTTTTAGTTCAGCGACCTTCTCCTTGAGAGCTGAACTACATGGCACATGTCATTAGGATGCAGCGAGATCTGATTAAAGAATACGCTGCATCTCCCCGAGTCCATCTCGAGTGAGGATAAACAAGTTTACTCCACCCGAATGGCCACTCTCAGATCTGTATCCAATACATCTATGCGGCTGCTGTCTCATGCTACTGAGGGAGCCGCTAGAGCCAGCGGAGCAGGCCTTGTCATGAGGCGACAGGCCTGGCTCCGCCATTGTGATTTTGCTGAGCCCTTCAAGGCGACCTTCGCGAATGCCCCTTTCGATGGTTCTGCCTTGTTTGGCAAGACTGTTCGCGAGACATTAGTCCAGAGCGAAAAGGACGGGAAGACGCTGTCTGCCGTCAGTCCGCTTCTCAGCTCCCCAGAGGTCCTTCTCTAAGAACCAAAAGGGACAGAAGAAGATGTGGTTCCGAAGTCGCAGCAGTCCCAACCTGCTCCGGATAACCAGTCCTTCCGTGGCAGAGGAGGACGGGAGGTCGTCATGCCAGAGGCAGGGGGGCTCCTGGCAATTTTGGGTCCAGAGAACCCTTCTCTGAGAGACCCACGCAGCAGCCCTGAAGGGTTGCCCGGCTGTCCGTCTCTGGAGGCAGTCGGGGGGCGGTTTTCGATGCACCTGACTTCTTGGGAGTCCATAACAACAGACAGTTGGGTGCTTCGACTTATATCCAGAGGATATTCAATACCCCTAATCAAGATTCCCAAATCTCGCAGCCTCCCAGATGTTCCACCCGACCAGGAGGCGGCAGCTCTCGAAATCGAGCAGCTGCTAGGAAAAAGAGCCATCCAGCGCGTCCCCCCAGATCAAGCCGGATTAGGGTTTTACTCCAGGTTCTTTTTGGTGCCAAAGAAGACGGGGGACTTAAGACCAATTTTAGACCTTTCCCTGTTGAACCTGTCAGTAACCAAGCAAAGTTCGGATGGTCACCCTGCAATCTATACTCCCCCTGTTGAGGGAGAACGACTGGATGTGTTCCATAGACCTCAAGGATGCGTACTACCACATTCGGATGGACAGACGATCCAGGAGGTTTCTTCGCTTCCGGCTGGGAGCCAGTCATTATCAGTTCAGGGTCCTCCCCTTTGGTCTCACCTCAGCCCCCAGGGTGTTTACCAAGGTGTTAGCGGTGGTAGCGGCCCACCTGAGGCTCCAGGGATTACAGGTCTTTCCGTACCTGGACGACTGGCTCCTGACGGCATCATCAAGGCATCTTCTGTGCTCAGCCAGGGATTACTTCCTTCAACTAGCACCAAGGCTGGGCATCACGATCAACTGGGAGAAATCTTTTCTGAATCCAACTCAAATTATAGATTTCATAGGAGAAAGACTAGACACCAGATCAATGCGAGCCTTCCTCACCCCAGACCGTATCGTCAGCCTGAGGTGTCATGTGACAGCAATCCTTCAACCATCTCCAACTGCAGCTTCGGTCCTGAGGGCCCTAGGTTCTATGGCGGCAGCTATCCCGCTTCTAATTCATGCCCGTTTACGCATGCGGGTTCTTCAATGGACCCTTCAAGTTCAGTGGTCTCCTCTTTGTTCGTCTCTAAACGCTCCGATTGCGGTCAGCAGAGCGTGCAGGGACTCCCTTCTGTGGTGGCTTCTTTCTCCGGAGCCCCTAGCAGGAAGACCCTTTTGCTGCATTTCCCGAGCCACAGTGACCATGGACGCTTCTTGCCCCGGGTGGGGGCATTCTGGGAAAGATTGTCCAAGGCACGTGGAATCCCACAGAGACGTCATTGCATATAAATGTCCTGGAAATGAGGGCGGTGCTCCTAGCGTTGCAAGCACTTCACCACGTTCTTCCTACAGGGACTATTGCGATTCAGACAGACAACATGTCCGTAGTCTGGTATATCAACAAGCAGGGAGGAACCAGGTCTTACCCCTTTGTCGAGAGGCCATGAGAGTCTGGGAATGGGCAATTTCCACCAAACGCTTTCTGATAGCAACGCACATTCCGGGAAAGTCCAACATCCTTGCGGACAAGCTCAGTCGCACCATCCTTTCTCCACACGAGTGGTCCCTCAATCTTCAAGTAGCGAAGAAGATTTTTGCCATTGGGGCAACCCTGTTGCGATCTTTTGCTTCTCCCTCAAACGCCAAATGCGACAATTTCTTCGCTCTGCTTCCCCACCAGGGAGTTCCCGAGGATGCTCTGGTGCATGCTTGGCCTCCCGGTCTCCTTTATGCCTACCCTCCACTTCCTCTGATGCAGAGGTTTCTGCAGAAAGCCAACAGTTTGGGGAGCAGAATGATTCTCATTGCCCCATTCTGGCCTCGACAACCTTGGTTCCCCTTCGTATGGTCTCACAAAATCAATCCACCATGGATTCTGGATCCAATTCGGATCTCATCTCTCACCCTCTGGGAATGCCAGTTCCCAATCTAAGGACCCTGAAGTTGACAGCTTGGCTGCTCCAATTCCAACCTTAATTAGGACTCCCGGTATCTCTTCACCGGTCAAAGCCATTTTGGTGGCTGCTCATAAACCTTCCACCAGACAGGTTTATCGGAGTAAATGGAAGAGGTTCTCTATATGGGCAGGACAGAGAACTGTGGATCCTTTTCAGCACCTATCTCTGCGGTGCTAGATTTTCTAACAGACCTCTTTCATCAAGGGGCCAGTTCTTCCACGATTAAGGTACAATTGGCGGCTATCTCGCATTATCACATTGGCCAGGACACAGCTCCCCTTATGACAGCGAAATTATGCAAAACCTTTCTCAAAGGAGTTTTTTTGTTAAGGCCTCCAGTCAAGGAGGTTGTACCGCCTTGGGACTTGTCTTTAGTCCTGCAGGCCCTTACTGCTCCTCCCTTCGAGCCTGCAGCTTCTGCTGATTTAAAATACCTTTCCTGGAAGACTGCCTTTCTGGTAGCTATCACTTCAGCCAGAAGGGTGTCTGAGCTTCAGGCTCTATGTGTCAAACCGCCTTATCTTTCTTTCTTCCCTGATAGGGTGTGCCTCAGGACCAATCCATCTTTTCTTCCGAAGGTCTCTTCTGAATCCAATATTAACCAGTCAATCAATTTGCCTGTCTTTTTTTCCCAAGTATTCAAACAAAGGAGAATACAAATTGCATTCATTGGATGTTCATAGACAATTACGTTTTTATATTAACAGGACAGCTGGCCACAGGAAATCAGATCAGCTGTTCGTCTCCTTTGCTAAATTTGCTCTGGGTAAAGCAGTGTCTAAAGTCACTCTATCTAAATGGATTGTTAATTGCATTCTGCAGGCATATGACACTTCAGGCAGACCTGCTCCTCAGAGGGTTACGGCTCATTCTACTAGGGCAGTTTCTCGTCAGCCGCCTTTAAGTCCCGTGTTTCGTTGGATGATATCTGCTGCAGCTACTTGGGCCTCGCCTCATACTTTTATTTCTCATTACAAGGTGGATGTTGTTTCTAGAGGAAGAGCATCCTTTGGCTCAGCGGTGCTCGAACATCCTTCCATGACGCCCAAGATTCAGGTAGCTAGGGACTCTGTCCCACAGGTTGCAGACGAATGAAGTCTGCCTACTTCAGATTTAGAAGTTATGTACTCACCATAACGTTCCATCTGAGTAGGTGACTTCATTCGATGTAACTATCCCTCCATCCCCCTGACCTTTATAGAGCGAGTATTTATGCTGTTTTAGTATACTGTGGTCAGTATTTTGAGGCAAACTCAATCTGAGGTCAGTCAGGGCTTGGCAAGGGGTTATGGGTAAGAGGGAGGAGCTAGGAGCTCGGAGCCTAAGCTTTTGAATTGCCGGCTCGGATCCGAGATCGGATCCGATACCCACAGGTTGCATCCGAATGAAGTTACCTACTCAGATGGAACGTTATGGTGAGTACATAACTTCTAATTCATTTCCTGTGAAGGTAAAAAGGGACAACCTGTGTCAAAAACAGACTTTTTCCAAATGGCTGTCCAAGACTATTACATTTTGTGATACTCTCACCATGCCATAGTTGTTACAGACATGGTCAAGGCCCACTTTACCAGGGCCTTGGCCTTATCCATGGCTTTTTGGAAAGGGTTAGATTCTAGAAGTATTCTAGAAGCTGCTACTTGGTGTGCTGTATATACTTTTACCAAGCACTGTAAGCTTGATTCCTTCTCTAAGTCGAGATCACGCTTTGCTAGGACCATACTCCAGGGGCTACTGGACTCTTCTCCTTCCATCTCCCAAGTGTAGTTAGCTAAAGTAATCTACCCATAAATCTAAGGCTAATGCAGCAGTGATCAATGTAATGAAGATGGTACAACTGTGTAAGTTGAACTTGCCATAACAGTAGATGTCTGAATGATCACTACTGCAGCAGCCAGTCCTTCTCTCCATTCCCCTTGCTTTTTGATGTATTTTTTTATGCCAGGGTGTGGACATTTATTTTTTTCTGTTCCTAGCATTGTCATTTCAGGGTTCAGCCTTCCTTTTATGTGCTGGCCTGATAGGAAAGCTCTTAAAGGCTTTGTTCTCAAACTTGTCTTTTAGTCAGCTCAGCTCAAGCTGCTTGACCGTTTGCACAAGTAGAAGATGCCACAAAGCTTTGAAAGTTGGCTGGCTGTTATATCTTTGGCAGGATATAAACCGTATAGCTAAAGCTATTGCAGTAGTGATCATTCTAATACCTACTATTATTGTAAATTTGACTTACACAACTGTACTTTTTGGGAGTGCAATGAGTTGGCAGACTTTAAAAATTCCCTACAGAGCACTCTGTCAGAAATATTGGTGAGCCAATTGGTGGAATTAAGGAAATGTTTTCTTTGAACTGGGATGTAGGTTCTGAATTTCCTAGACATAGTAAGGCCTTGTTAAGTTTAACTCTGGTGGCTGCCAGAAAAACAGTTACTAAAAAATGGAAATCAGATTCTAAACCAACTATATTTGCAGTATTGAATACTGTAACAAGAGATAAAAGAACTGGAAGTGAGATCTTTAGAAAAGGGTAGGAGCAAGTTTCATAGAAAAAAATGGAAAATGTGGGAACAATACATGCAGACTGATGTTTTGGAGGAGGAGTGAGGTTTAAGAGAAGGAAGGAATGATAAATTTATGTAATGTTGGATTGTCGATAATTGTACAAAAGAACGTGTGCTACATAATGTTTTCAACTGCGAATACGTTAACATTGTTTGTTTTCTTATAGATAAATGGATGTTTGCCTATGTCTTAAGTGATAATTCAATAAAGGTGTTAAAAAAGCAGAAGCAGAAACTGAGCAGATATACAGAGGAGGTAGATGATAAGCTGATAAAATCATTTATTGTAGCTAACTGTCATTCACAAAATGCATCTCTTAACAATGATGACAGAGTTTGGGGGAAGCACTTAGTGACACTGATTCCTGTAGAGAAAACTGTCCAAAGTGCACATGTTTCTGCTGGCTGTTGTCAGATGTCACATAAGGTTAAACTTGCAGCTGTGTATTGCAAGAACTGCTTTTACCAGATGACTTGTATTAAGGAAAATTTGAGAAAGTTGACATCACCAGCTGAAGCACTGGGAGATCAAATGGCACATTGTGAATATGATTCTGTAGACATCTATATTACAGCGATCACCTATAATGTTACTGTCTGGAAGAATGCTTGGCTAAGAAACGAGCCCTAGCCTGGCATTAAACACAGTGTCCAGGACTTTCTTATACTGAACAGTTCTTTTTCTGATAAAACAATTATCAGTTGGATAGTGAAATTAGAGAAAATGATAAAGTCAGGTTTGTGAATTTATCTGCTGATTGGGCATACTTCGGCTTTTTTCCCAGTAACATCATTAACAGTTATATTCTTAGACAGGAGGCAAAGCCTCTTGGCAGGGTTACAATCAAAATTCCGAGTGATGGTTCGACGACCACGGGATTTCAAAATTTGATTGGCTGAACCAGTGTTGTTGAACCTTCATTTGTGTGAGTCTTGGTTTAGCGAATGCATTGTGCATTCACACATATGTGGTCGGCCTTATGACAACCCTTGCCCCCCTGCTATATAGTTTCATCACGTGGTATGCAGTGTTCCACTGAAGTCTATGGATGTCAAGAGAGGTGAAGGAAGTGTGTTTGCGAAATTCTGACCTTCTCGGCATTCTGTTTCATCTCTCTGCTTCGATATTTTAGGTAGGGTTTTGTTTTGATGGTCAACCTTATGATAGTAAACCCTCTTGGAATTCCCGAAAAACTATTCAGAGAAGACAGAAAATCTGGATCGCATTTAGCCTTCTCTCCTTGCCTTTTCCATATTTCATAGTCAAGTGTAGGGAAGGTTTCACTATGTTTTCTTCACTTGGTAGAGAATTATTTAATCTGATTTTCATGATTCTCTTTGCCAGACTACAGATAAGAAAGTTTCAGTGCTTCCTGAAAGCAGTATGGTCTCAACTTTTTCACCCCCTAGCCTTCCAGATTCCAGTGTTGGATATTGTAATGAGGGAACTACTTTGGTGGAGAAACCATATATCCCTGAATCCAATTCTCCCCTTCTCTCTAACATCCCATGCACAATATGTAACAACAGATGCATTAGGTTTTACATGGAAAGCTGTGTTTCTGGGGGTAAAAGTGCAAGGGCTATGGGAAAAAAAAACAAGACAGACCAAAACACATAAATGTCAAGGAAATGTTGGCAATAATAAATGCTCTCAACTCACTCTGGCATCTGTAGTCCCCAAGAACTCCTCATTACAGTCATGTTGTACATAAGCATCACTAATATTCTTGGTGATGTCAACATTGATTGGTCCAAACTCACAACTGACTCCCCCCAACTCAGTATCCACCTACGTGGCTTCCACCAACTTATAACATCTCCCAATCGCTTCCATAAAAATTCCTCTTCCAGCTACATCATAGACTGGATCCTTACCAATTCCCCCCACCAATACCACAATCCCACCACCTTACCTGACTCCCTCAGTGATCATCTCCCTACCACCATCTTAAGACACTACTCCCATATTCCTAAACCCCACCTTATCAAAGACTGTTGAAAACTATCGACTTTCAATTCATCCTAATTTAACTCCATTCTCCACAACATAGATTGGTCCATTCTAAAACACCTCCCCCTAAACGATGCTGTAAGCACTTTCAATAGCATCTTCATAAATACTCTTAAACTCCTTAGCTCCCTCTAGAAAGATCAGAGTAAAATCAAACCATGCTCCCTGGCTCTCCAAAGAGACTAGGTCCCTTATGAAACAAAGAGATCATGCTTGGAAAACCTGGACTAAAACTAAACAACCACCTTTTCTTCAAAAATACAGGCAACTGAGGAACCTTGCAAAAAAACATACAACTAATGACAAAAAGTTATACTGTAGCTCTGCTCAGCTTAACAACAAATCCAATCCTCAAAAATTTTGGTCAACTCTCAACAACATCCTCTATCCTGGAAAGCCCTCTAATCCCTCCCCATACCCTAACTCTTCCTCTCAGGAAACGGCTACCCTCCTGAATAAACACTTTATCTCTTCCATCCAAAATCTGGTAACCTCTAAGCCAAACTCTACTTCGACACCCACCTCTCCAAATCCCACTAACACAACTTTGTTTTCTTTTGAGCCAGTTCCCATTACTTACATCAAATCTCTACTACTCAAGCTAAAACCTTGCTCTCCTTCCACTGACAATCTATCTCCTACATTCCTCAAACTTGCTGCTGACTCAATTGCCTATCCTGTATCTATACTAATTAATCGATCTATTCTGGAATCAACTGTCCCCATCCTTTGGAAATATTTCTTCACTATCCCTCTTCATAAAGGCGGAAACTCCACTGACCCCTCAAACTACCGACCCATTGCCATTCTGCCCCTCCTCTCCAAGATATTAGAAAAATGTATTCACTCACAGCTTCTCAATCACCTCCTTACACACCACTTACTTACCCCTACCCAACATGGATTTCGTCCTCACCACAGCACCACCACTGTCCTCCACTCCTTCACTCATTTCATTACAGAGGCCCTAGACAACAATAAACTCATTTCCTGTCTCTTCCTAGATCTCTCCAAAGCCTTCAATACTGTCTCTCATCCTCTACTACTATCCAAACTCACAAATCTCCACCTATCCCCTTCCACACTTGCCTGGTTTAATAATTCTATATCTGGCAGGGAACAATCTGTCAAATGGCTCTCATCCTCCTCACCTTTCCTTCCCATCTCCACTGGTGTTCCCCAAGGCTCCATCTTGGGACCCCTTTTGTTTAACATCTTCACCAATGATCTTTACACCTCATGCAAAGAATCCTCCCTTATTCAGTATGCCGACGACTCCACACTTATATCCATCTCAAATAACATTCCTGAACTACACTCCCTGACCCAACAGGCCCTATTATCCACTGAACAATGGCTCTCTCACAACCTATTGATCCTAAATCCTAAAAAGACCAAACTCCTACTTTTCCTTCCCCGTTCTCTTTCTCATCACAAAACCTCCTTTTTTATTACATCTTCTAACAATGCAAATATCCAACCTGACACCCACACAAAACTCCTAGGGGTCATTATCGATGACGAACTCAAGTTCAACCTACACATACTCCAATGTATAAAAAAAACAAACCAGAAACTAGGTCTGCTATATCGGAACAAAAAATTCCTAACCCCTGAATCTAGATTTACCCTGGGCCAGGCACTCCTCCTCCCCTCCCTCTTATACGCCACCCCAGTTCTTACCAATATCCAGGCCTCCACTCTAAACAAACTGCAACAGACTTACCATAAAATAGCCAGATTCATTACTAGCTCCCCATACAACTCACACCACTGCATTTCTTTAAACTCTCTTCAATGGCTTGAACTTCCCCAGTTTCTGCTACCTTATCAATTTCATATGCTACACTCTATTCTTTATAAACCCTCCTTCTGTCCATCTCTATCTTTCTTAGTCTCCATCTACATCCCATCCCGGATCCTCCGTACTTCTAACCAACAATTACTTGATATCTACCACCCAAAAAGGTCAGTAGGCAAATTACTCTACAAACACTCCCTTGCCCATGCTTGGAACAAACTTCCCCTTGACTTATGTTCAATCTCCCACACCTCACACTTTAAAAATGAAATAAAAGCTTATTTTCTCAATTCCAGAACCTGCCCTTGCCATGACCCTACCTAGTCTTCCTTCCCTATATGTACCCTCAAAAGGACCATACTTAGTACCTCATTACACCTCTCTCTCCAATGTGTCTACTATGCATTTGCACAATTTTATACAAACAAAAAATGTTCATTGTTGACCTATTGAACTAAATCAATGTAAAATTGTTACTTAGCTTCTTTGTAATGCAACTTTAACTTTATGTATGTATCCCAACATATGTGAATCGTTTTGCTATAACTGCTATTATATCAATATTGTTTAAAATTATACTTGTTTTAAAATGTATTACTGGAGCTTTTCTCCTCGGGTCTCCACTGAAAATGGACCACAAGCCCAGTTGGACAAACTTGGTTAACAAATGTCAATAAATAAATAAAAATAAATAAGATATAGATTCCTAGCCTAATCAGGATATTCAAATAAAATTGCTGTCATTCAATACATTTTTAATTTAAGTTTTCTCTAAACTGTCTTATAAAATGGATGCCTTCGTGAGAGAGTGTAAGAGACTGGATCATTTGTTTTCTTATACACCTTTGTGTCACAGTCTATTTTTTATTACTAAACTTGAAGACATATCTAATAGCTGTTCATGCACTTTGGTGGAACTTGAAATTTACCAAGGTGTTGCTAAGTAGTTGATGGTTTAGTTTGGAATAATGTCTAAATGTACTAGGATTAGATGTGGTGACAGTTTTTTCTAAACAAGAAACATCTTTATTAAATTATCACGTATGACATAGACAATCATACATTTATATGAATGAAAACAACTCATATTGACATAATTTTAGTTGCAAACATTATATATCACAAACCTTGGTGACATAATTGTAGTTGCAAGCATTATACAGCACTTATAATCTATCCAGTCATTGTGAGTCAAACATTACATAGTTCATTTAAATCCTGCCTTCGTTTAAACATTGTTCCTCCTGTGCTTGTATTGTTCCAACAATTCTAATTTTTTCCTTTGCAATTTGCTCCTATCCTTTTCTAAAGATCCCACTTCCAGTTGTTTTATCTCTGTTATTATTTTCACCACTTTTAGTAAAGTCAATTTAGATTTTGATTTCCATCTGATTTCCATTTTACAATAATTGCTTTTTGGCAGCCACCATAATTAGACTCAGCAAGGCCTTACTATGTCTAGACAATTCTGATTCTGTATCATAGCTCAAAAAAATAATTTCATTAGTTACACCAATTTGCTCACCCAGTATCTCTGACAGAGCAGTCTGTAGGGAATCTTTAAAGTCTGCCAACTCATTACACTCCCAGAAAATGTGTTCCCAGTTGCCTCTTTTTTCCCCATTGCACCTCCAACATTTTTTGTCTACCCAAGGAAAAATTCTTAGAGTCTACTTGGGGTATAAAAATACCAATGTAAACAGTTCCAAGCAAAGATCCTGAATCTTCTAGACTTTGTTGCATATTTGGGAGACATACATATATTGCCCTCATTGTTTCTTTGTGAATTTCTTATCTAATCTCTCTTCTCAAGCCTTTCTAACCTTCTCTGATTGATTATTATAGTTATCATGCAATATTTTGTATGCTCTACTAATTATTCCTTTAACAGCAACTTCTTTTCTAGATTCTACTAAAAACTCTAGCAGTGCTGGTCTTTTGTTTAGGATCCTCCTATTTCTTTCTCTTTGTTTGTACTCTGATATCAGTCCTTGACAGGGGAAGGCTATCTCTATCCTGCAGTCCAAATAAATTCTTGGCCTCTTCCCATTCTGTTACCTTTCCTTCTCTAATTATTTGCTCCCAATACCTTGGTTCCTTTACCATTTGTCCAATAAATTCCAACCCTCCTGTTGCCTATTGTCTGTACCCCTAATTGCAGTCATCTCTATCAACAGAGTCTCCTTTCTCCATTCCCATGTTGGCTTAGTTCGTAGAATACTTTCTGCTAACTTATAAATATAATATACTGCATGGTTACTGTTATTCGCCTTAAGGATCTGCATCCAAAATCCCATTTTCTCCTTGTTTCTTGAGCTACCCCCCTATTTCATCATCGTCCACTTCCACTTTGAATTATACATTTCTGGTTGTGCTATGTATAGGAGCCTTAACTGTATAGCTCTGAAATACCCCATTCAAATTGGATAATTCAAAATCACCTTGTTTAATTGGAAGAATCAGCATATCCCACTTGATTCTTATGATCTTCCCCTCCCAGATAAAATCTTTATTAATTGCTATCCACAACTCTCTGGTTGATAAAAATATGCCTGACCTGTGTATAAAACTAATGGGTCTAAAAACATTTTAACTGTTTGTATCTTGCTATCAATATCCATATAACAGAGCCTCCAATTTCTCAGTTTTTGTATTATCTTTTGTTCAGTTTCTTCCCACATATTCTTAGCTGTCACACCAGAATCCTTTTTAAACCGTACTGCTAAGTACTTAATTTTATCATGTCCCCATAAATATGGATACTGCTGGACCAATTCATGTGTGGATACATAATTTACAGCTATTGCCTTTGTTTTAGCTTCATTAATTTTTTTTATCCTGGAAAGATATGAAACTGCCTCAAATGTTCCACAAGACTGAAATGCCCTTTTTTGTTTTTATCACGTATAGAATAATATCATCTGCAAATAGGACCAGCTTTTCTTGACTACCATACAAATTATATCCTTAAATTTCTGAGTCTCTTATTTTCTTTGCCAGTGGTTCTGAATGTAGTGGAAATAATAAAAGGGAAAGAAGACACCCCCTGCCTGGTTCCCCTGCTCAAACAGAAATTATCAGAGAGGAACCCACCCACTTTAATTTCTGCCTTCAGTTCCTCATATATCCTTCTAATCAACCTTACAATTTTATAGGGAATACAATTGCTTCCATTGCCCTGCTCATAAACTACCAGCTTACTCTGTCAAATGCTTTCTCTGCATCAAGACCCACCAACAACAGTGGCATTTTCTTATATTCAGCTTCACTCTAGATCATCAGTGCTCTGTTAATGTTGTCAAATGTTTACCTCCCCTCCACAAAACCACATTGATCTATGTCTATCAATTTTGGCATCACCTTGCCATTCTTTTAGCCATTATAGACATAAACACTTCTTTATAATTATAGTTTGGATTGAAATGCATCTATATTACAAGATTGAATGCTTAGATGATCGAACACCTAAACATCAAACTTGTTTTATCGAAACCCAAAATGTCGAACAGCGCAGGAAAACACGTCAGTCAGCCACGGGGAAAAATAACTTTACCCCCACACCCCCCTAACTAAATATACCAACTCCAAGATCACTCTACCGTAGACAAAACGGCAAAATCTGGCAAATGGCCAAGGGAAATCTTTCCCTACATTAAATCGGCCATTTGCTGTTTTTTGCTTTCGATACTACAAGTTCGATGTTTAGGTGATTGATCACCTAAGCATTCGATCTTGTAATATAGACCCAGTTGAAATAGGCCTCTATCAAGCTGGATCTGATGGGTCTTTACCCTGTTTAGGTATTACAACCACCATCACTTTCTTCAATGAAGTTGGTGCTTCTCCTCCTCTTAAAATACTATTACACAAAACTTTCCAGATCTTTATTAGGTTTTCCCTCCTAGCTTCCAAACTTCAACAGAAATACCATCTATTCCTGGGGACTTTCCTGTTGATTGGTTATACATCACCATGTTTATCTCATCTTCTCCTACCCTATTAGTAATTGAGCCACATCTACCTCCAGCCTTGGCTTATGTAGTTCTTCCATAAACATTTCCAAATGTACGTTTTCTTGATCTCCATATTTCATAAAATTTTTGAAATATTTCTAGTACCTCTACAAGATCTCTTGTTATCTTCCTTGTTATAAGATTATCTACAACCCTTTCTACTTTCTGTTGCCTGAGTCATCGTATTAAATGTTTTTGTGCTCTGGCATTATTATGAAAAAACAGTTGCTTAACATCATCAGTCTTTCTGAACTCATGCATATTATCAAGGTAATTCTTTATTTTCTGCTTAGCACTCTGCAATTGCTCCACCTGTTCTTTCTGATTCCTCCTATTCTGCAATACATTAACATTTGTCAGACTCTCTAAATAATTCTTGTTGCTTCTTAATCATATCTCTCTTTTATTTTCACCCTGTTTTTAAACTACACTTTAATTTTATCCCACTCCCTAGCTATATTTTCAAAAAAAAATCTATCTTGTCTAATAACTCCTGAATAATTTCCACTACCCATTCCTTAAATTTCTCTTTTTAACAGATTGGTGAGAAAGCACCAGTGTCTTATTTTTATTTCATTACTCAGCATTTTTATTTTAGTTATTATTGGCACTTGATATAAAATAGTTATTCGATGCATATCAAAACTTTCAATTAAATGCACAAGTTCCTCTGAAATGTAAGTTCTGTCTAGCCTAGACTAGTTTTTGTATCTTGGGAAATAATATGTAAATAAATTCTGAACTCCTACTACTGAATTCACATCTTCCATGACAAATATTTTCATAAATTTCTTCAAAAATCTACTCTCCTTTGTTATATTTCCCTTCTCTCCCCAGACACATCTTCTGTGCTGCAAATCAAATTCCAGTACCAGCTATAACTAATATTCCCTGCTGAAAAATTATTATTTGTCCCAGTATTTTCTTAAGCTCCATTATAGCAGTTTTAGGTGGAATATAGATACATGCCAGTATAATCCTCCTCCCTTGCCAGTAGCCTCTTAGTATTACATATTTACCATTATTATCTTTTTTATCCTCTTCTATCACTACTAGAGCTCCTCTTGCAATTAATATAGGTACTCCTCTTTTCCTTTGTCCCAGGTATTCCGCTGAATAACCATCCTGAAAACCTTTCTTTATCAAATTCAAATGTTCATTTCTTCCCAAATGTATCTCCTGTAGCATAGCTATTTGCAGTCTACATTTTAATATAGTTCACTACTCTTTCTTTTTTGTATATATATGTGAATATCAAAAGGCTCATTATGTTAAAAAGTTATTATTTCCACCTTTTATTTGTAGCAGTTTTTTGTTAAGTATCTAGTTCCAGCTTTTGTGTTAAATGTACACACTGTTTGACCAGTTGACCTTTTATACAGTTGTTTGTTGTCATATCCATTTGAGCCTATGTCCCATCTTTCAAAACTTTTTGTTTTATTGAAAGCCCTCAAAAATACGTCCCCAATACACCCCAAAAACCTATTAACTTAATATCAACACACACAACTATGTACATCTTCAAATATTGAAGTTTTACCTTCCTAATAGGAACAAGTGTCCCAAACTGACAGCCACACTCACATACTTAGGTTAACCTAAAGGGAAGGTTATCCAAGCTAAGATGCATGGTACAGCCTGTACTTCTACTAAGTGCTGCCTGGTTTTGTCTTAGTTTTGTTGCTGTCCCATAATGAGAGAACACTTGAATGCTTTCAGAAAACATTATCACCTAGCCATTGAGGAAAGCTATTAAAATAAAGAAGTATTCTGTTTTTATTGCTCTTTATCAGATTGTCTCCATGGAGACGAGAACCAGATACAGGGTTGCTTCTACAAGTATGTGTGTATTTATTTATTCATTCATTTATTTATTTATGTGCTAGAGGAGAGCTTTAATCTGATGATGTTAATCTTCTTTCCATTCATCACTGATGGGTTTGGTTCCAAGCCTTTGGAACCAAATCAGCCTTTTTACCAAGCTCGCACCAGCTAAAAAACTCTTGAGCTAAGTCTCTACCCATAATGCCCTTCTCCCTGATACCCCAGATCTTGCTTGACACATAGCCGTTTCAGCCGAGCTCTCAGCTAACTGAAACCTTTTTGATATTTGTGTGAAAAATTTTGGATATCTTCATATGTTACTAAGCGATTAGCTTTTCTAGTATCTTTTCTTTTGTCTGACCTTGTTTTTTCCTCTCTACCTGTAATTACCATTGGTACACTTTCAAGTACCATTGTTGGTACATCCTTCCTTCCTTACCCTTGTGGTAGTCCTTCAATACCATCGTTGGTATTGTTTAACCTATTAGCTGTCTTTAATTCAGGTGCTTCCTTTCTTTTCTCTATCATACCAGTGTATTGTTATATTTGTGACTTTTTAGAACGGAGTTGACTTTGATTATAGTTGGATTATACAGTTGGCCTGTGGTGTTTTTTCTCTATCAAAATGTCAGATAAGAAGGGTACTTCAGGTTTTAAGCATTGTACTTCATGTAAGGGCAAAGTTACCTAACAGTGATTTTCATGATGACTGTGTATACTGTTTGGGAGTGTCCCACCTTTCGGTGCAACCTCCATGTATCATTTGTCAGAGTTTCAGTAAATGCACTTATAATGAGCGCAAAAGTAAACTCATTCTGAAAGGGTTACTCAAGTCTCCCTTCTCAGAGGCCATTTCTGCAATGGAGGTCTCATCCCCTCCTTCTAAGGGAAGAAAGAGATCCCACTCTGTTCCTTCTTCACCATTGGGTGATCAGAGCAAGCCTGGGAAATGAAAGGTCCCAAAGTTATCTTCAGAGCACAAATCAGCCCCCTTGGTTCCGTCGTCTTCTGCTCCGACCATCTCAAAACCATTGATACCGGCACCCATTTCGGCATCGGTCCTGCCTCCGGCACCGATCATAGCCCTTACTACGCCTGTTTCGACTTTGGCACCTGTGGCCACTTTGGCTCAGGGCACACCTTCGACTATGTCATTAGTTTCCATTTTGGAACCAACTATTTCAGCTCCGAGTACCGCTTCAGCACTGAGCGTTGTACTGACCTCACTGGATTTGACCCCTTTACTTCCAGTCTTGAAACTAGAAACTTCGGTGCCGGCAGGCCTTGCACCACGGGACCCGATACTCCCCCTCTGTAGATCCATTTCTGGGTCAAGCGTATAGCCCCTTCATCAAACGTCCTGACTCCCCATCCGGAGTATCCACTAGATCAACCAGGATTCGTTCTGAACACAACGTGGTGCGTCTTGTAGATCAGCTGTTGTTAGCCAGGGGGATTCCTTCACTTTCTAAGACCCATCCACCTGCAGGACTTGGGTTGGCTTATCCACAGACTCCATCTTACACTCCTCCTTCGACCATCTCAGTTCCGAAGCCTTCTGCTTCGACATCTTTACTGGAATCTATCACCTCGGCGCCTACAGTGCATCTCATGCTGGCTTCAAGTGTCTCCCTTTGGTCTTCAGTTTCCGCTGAACCGGTCCTTCCTCAATCTGGGGATAGGGGGACAGGCACATCGGCCCGGGGTACAGAGCCACCTCTCTCCTCGGTTCCATCTACGGTGCTGATAGCCGCATCTACGCCAATCCTGCTTGAGGCTGCATCTGTGGGGGCAGGTTGGTCAGAGCTGGGTGTGACCCCGGTTCCGAGGTTGTCTTTTTTGGTTCCGGGCTCCCATCCCTCTTTGGCTGGGCCTGCCTTCCATGTGATGGAGAGGGCTCTTGCTTCTGGCAGCACTCCTTTGATGTCAGAACCCCAGATGTTAAGTTGTCAATCTCGCCTTCATTCTTGCTGGATGGGTTCGGAGCCGATCCTCGGCTCTGACTCGGCACTTGCTAAGCTCGAGAGCTTATTTTTACCAGCTTGAGGCAACCCTATATCCCATGATGCAAGGCGGAGATTACTCAGATCTCGTTTGCCGCTTCGCTTACGAGGTGCTTTTTTACCAGCTCTAGGTAAGTGACTTATTAGATTGTTTCAACCCCCGTTTAACTTCAATTTTTTCACTAATTTTCTTTGTATAGTTAGTTTCGAGTCACCTTAGCCCTATTCCCGTCAGTGTTCCCCTCGAGTTAGTTGTTCCCTTACCTTATAGGCCCTAGGCCTTCCCCTCCCTAAATTTCCTGTCAGAATATTTTAACTGAGTGATTCTGTGTCCTTGTGTGTGTTAGTACATTATTTTTAGTTACTTAATTTATTTTGTGTAGTAGAGTGTACTGTGTGTGTTTGTGGATTACTCTCTTCGACACAGAAGATGTTGAAAGAAACTAAGGTCTCAGGTTTCAAGAAGTGTAATTCGTGCTGTCAGAAGATGTCTCTGACAGACGGTCACACTTCTTGTATTTATTGCCTGGGACCTTCTCACCTGCAGGACTCTTGTGCTATCTGTCATGCCTTCAGCCCAAGAGTCCTGCAGGAGAGAAAAAATAAGCTCATTTTGAGGGGCTTATTAAAACCCGAGAGCTCCCCGACTAATTCGGTGCCGGGGAAGCCCTCGAAACCTGCTAAGCCTTCGGCTCAGGCTTCGAAGCCGTCGGCTGCAGGTATGTCTCCTTCTGGGTCGAGATCGGCTCCGGCCGGAGCCGATCCTTCTGCACCAGGATCAGTATCGGTTCCACTCAGCTCCGATACTATTCGGTCCACACATTCAGAGTCGGCTCCGGCTGGAGCCGACGTCTCTTCGGCTCCGATGGCTCCATCGATCTCGATCTCCTTCAATGGAATCGATCCATTCGGCTCCGAGATCACCCTTGCTCTCGGAGCGGAGCCATCGGAGCCGATCTTCTCGGTCATCCAGGCTATCGGATCATGACCTCGAGAGAGTGGTGAGTAGACTTTTGAAATCTCAGGCATTGACACAAATTCTCCATAGCCCATCTCAACAGACGGTAGCTTTATCACAACCACTCAAAATTCCTCCTTCGGCTCCCTTACAGAGCTCGGAGCCGGAGCTCCTCGGAACCGGTACCGTTGTGACCTCGGAGCCGATACAACACTTTTCGGCTCCGACGTCTTCGGCTCCGATTTCCTCCTTGAGACCTTCATTGGAGGGATCCGGGCATCCGCTCTCTCTCGTCGGCTCCGAGGGGGCGAGTGGCATCGGACCCTTGTCCGACCCCGTTCTCCCTCTCGGAGCTTCGGCGTTGATGAGCTCAGCCCCGACATCTGCCTCGGAGCCTTCCCTGTCTGTGAGGCCTAGGGTTCCTATCTCTTCGGAGCGGGAGCCTTCTGGTCTCTCTGATGGGGGAGCCTTCGAGGTGATGAGGAGTGTACTAGCCCCTGGGCTTAGTCAACGGTCTGTTCCATCAGCTCCTCCCACTACAGTGCCTGCTGATGTCTCTTCTCACTCTCTTGCTCCCGGACCCAGAGATCCAACGCCTCAGGTTTCCCCATTGGGAATATCTTCCTCTTCCGAGGCTTCTCCTGATCTGTCAGGAGAACCCTCGTAAGAGGACATGTAAGAGGAAACATGTAGACTCCCCTGAGTCTACCACATCAGATACTGACTTGGATGAGTCGGAGGGGTCCCCAAGGTCCTCCTCTGAGGATGTCTCATTTTCAGACATCCTTGAAATCCTTAAACAGAGGGGGAACTGGCCCTCCCTTAATCCCTCCGAGGACGAGTCAGTATACCTAGAGGCGTTCGGATCTCGACCCTCCACCTCCTGCGTGTCTCCGCCTTTCGACCCTCTCATGGAAGTAGTGGCTCGGAAGGCGTGGATGGCTCCGGATTCGGTGGAACCTTTCCCTAGGAGACCTTCCAAAATTATTACAGCTCCTCAGGATAGGCAGTATTTAACTAAAGGTGTCCCGGTTGATGCCATGGTGGTGGCTGCTGCCACCAAGAAGGAACTTGCTGATCCTTCAGTACCTGTTCATCCTCCTAATAAGGATTCTAGGACTATGGATAGGTACGGTAAGCGGATTTTTTCCTCAGCGACTTTTGCAATGAGATCGCTGAACTATCTATGTCACTTCACCCGCCTCCAAAGAGATGTTCTTAAGGAGCTGGGGGAAGTTTTACAGGATCCGTCAGCTGCTGGGGCTCAAGACAAGATTTCCTCACAGCTAGGAATCCTTAATTCTATTGCCAACTCCTCCATGCGGCTCATCTCTTATGCAGCCGATGGAGCGAGTAGAGCCGCAGGCACAGGAGTGGCTTTGAGGCGTCAGTCCTGGATGCGGCTTTGTAATTTTGCAGACCCCTTTAAGGCGTCTTTCACAAACTCCCCTTTTGATGGCTCGACATTGTTCGGTCCTCAAGTGAAAGACACTTTGACTAGATGCGAGCAGGATGGCAAGACTCTTTCTGTCAGGAGTCCGTTTCTCCTCACCTTCTAGACCTTATCCCAAAGGACAGAAGGGAGGAAAAATGTGGTTCCGCAAATCCCAAGGAGTCGCGCCTGACGCACGAAGTCAGTTTACCCCCAGAGGCAGAGGGGGTAATAACAATAGACGCCGCCCTAGAGGCAGAGGGGTCCGCAGAATCAGGGTAGCAGAGAGCCTCTTTCTGACAAACCCTTTCAGCATCCCTGAGATGTTGCCCGATTGTCCGCCGGAGGCAGTCGGGAAGATTATCGCTGTACCCAGTAGCCTGGCTTTCCCTTTCTCAAGACAAATGGGTACAGTCAATCATATCCGAGGGTTACAAAATCCCCTTTATTCAAACCCCAACTCAACAAAAGGGAACCCTTCCAGACGCTCCACCGGTCTAAGGGAACTAGCAGTACTAGAAATATCAAAACTGCTAGTAAAAGAGCCATCCAGCCAGTCCCGCAGACCAATTAGGATCCGAATTTACTCAAGGTTCTTTTAGTTCCAAAAAGACAGGGCACTGGAGGCCAATATTAGATCTGAGCAGACTCAACAAGTTTGTAAAAAAGTCAAAATTCCGGATGGTCACGCTACAGTCCATTCTACCCTTTCTGGGCAAGGACAATTGGATGTGCTCCATAGATCTTCAGGATGCGTACTATCACATAAAAATTCACAGGCGCTCCAGAAGATTTCTCCGCTTTCGGCTGGGGACCAGTCACTTCCAATTCAGGGCCCTGTCCTTTGGACTCACTACAGCCCCCAGAGTGTTTACCAAATGCATGGCAGTGGTTACGGCTCATCTGAGACGTCAAGGATTCCAGGTGTTTCCATATCTAGACGACTGGCTCCTTACTGCCACCACCAGGCATCACCTCCTCCAAGCAAGAAATCACACCATTCACACTTGCAGAAGGTTAGGAATTTCTATAAACGTAGAAAAATCTGTCTTGTCGCCTTGTCAATATATTACCTTTATAGGCGCAAATTTGGACACCGTGCAGCTTTCGGCAAGGTTGACAGACCAGAGGATCCTGGACATTCAAAAACACGTCCAGGTGATCCTATTCAGCAAAAAAATTCAGGCCAGGTTTGCTCTAAAAGTGCTGGGTCTTATGGCGGCCGCCATAACGCTTCTTCCTCTAGCACGCTTTTACATGCGGCTACTTCAATGGATGTTATTCACCCAGTGGTCCTTTCAACAGCTTCCCATGCGTCACCGGATCATGGTAACCCCGATTTGCAAGAAACATCTGACTTGGTGGATATCGTCCCCTCAGATCCATCAAGGCAGACCGTTTGTCCCTCTTCCTCCGGTTGCCACGGTTACATCGGACGCCTCCCTGATCGGGTGGGGGGGGCATTATCAGGGCAGAATGGTCCATGGCACTTGGCAACCTCACGAGTACCACCTGCACATAAATGTTCTGGAGATGAGAGCAGTGCTTTTAACGTTGCAAGCCCTCAACGACTCTCTTCCTCAGGGAACAATTGCAGTTCAAACGGAAAATATGTCAGTAGTATGGTACATAAACAAACAGGGCGGAACCAAATCCTATCCACTATGTCGAGAGGCTCTCAGACTCTGGCAATGGGCGATCTCCTCTCATCGGTTTCTGATAGCAATGCACATCCCCGGGAAATCCAACATCATAGCGGACAGATTGAGCAGAGCTATTCTCATGCCTCACGAGTGGTCTCTCAAACAGACAGTGGCGGAAGAGATTTTTCAGAACTGGGGAATTCCTTGCTGCAACCTTTTTGCTACACCCCAAAACAGCAAATGCCCAGACTTCTTCTCTCTCTTCCCCCTCCCAGGCCATCCCCCCAGAGACGCTCCAACCCAAGATTGGCCCCGGGGACTTCTTTATGCCTTTCCTCCCTTTCCGCTGATACCTCAGCTAATTCAGAAAGCAACCGCCTTGAGAGCCAAATTGATTCTCATTGCCCCTTATTGGCCTCGACAGATATGGTTTCCATTCCTACATCGTTACCTATTGGTACAGCCATGGCATCTGGACCCGGTTCCAGATCTTCTGACCCATCAGTTGGGTCACCTGCACCAATCCATACCCTCTCTCAACCTCACTGCTTGGTTGCTCCACTTCCATCCTTAGCCAGGCTCCCTATGATTTCTAATTCCGTAAGGGATATCATAGTAGCTTCCCTAAAATCTTCCACCAGAAAGATCTACACTAGTAAATGGCGACGTTTCTCTTTCTGGGCAAAAGCTAGGGACATAGATCCCTATACTGCTCCAATTCATTCAATATTGGAATTCCTAGCTGGCATTTTTCATTCAGGGTCTTCTTCTTCCACAGTGAAAGTTCAACTGGCAGCCATTTCAAATTTTCACATAGGCCTTTCGGACCATAATATCATGTCACATAAACTCTGCAAAGCATTCCTTAGAGGTATCTTTTTATTGAAACCTCCAATTAGAGACCCCCCACCACAGTGGGACCTAAATTTAGTTTTATCATCTTTGATTCTTCCCCCGTTCGAACCTGCAGCTGCCTGTTCCTTGAAATTACTTTCTTGGAAGACACTGTTTCTAGTTGCCATTACGTCTGCCAGAAGAGTATCTGAGCTTCATGCTCTCTGTGTTCGTCCCCCTTATCTGATTTTTCACAAAGATAGGGTGTCCCTAAGAACTAATCCATCATTCTTACCGAAAGTAGCATCTCAGACTAACCTAAACCAGTCCATTGATCTCCCGGTATTTTTCCCGAATTACTCTGATAGAGCTGAACAGAAGCTACATTATCTCGATGTTCACCGCCAACTGAGATATTATCTGGATAAGACAAAAATTTCTAGAAAGTCTGACCAACTTTTTCTGTCCTATGCAGACAACAGGAAAGGCCTTCCAGTTTCTAAAGTTACTTTATCTAGGTGGTTGTCTTCATTGATCACTTACATTTATCAGCTCAGGGGCAAAGAATTGGTTTCTATCCCAAAAGCCCATTCTACCAGAGCTCTAGCTACATCTACGGCTTTTCAAGCTAGACTTCCAATAGACACTATCTGTGCAGCAGCCACATGGGCCTCTCCTCATACCTTTGTCTCACATTACAAACTAGATTTGGTCTCCAGAGATAGAGCAAAATTTGGTTCCACCGTTCTCAAGAGTCTGTTCCAATGAGCCACCCAGGATAGAGGTGCTAGGGACGCGGTCCCATCCAGCAAGAATGAAGGCGAGATTGACAACTTAACATTTAGAAGTTATGTACCTACCATAACGTTCCATGTTAGTTGTCTTCTCGCCTTCTTGCGTCCCGCCCTCCTTCCCCCTAGCCTGGTCAGACCGAGAAGATTATTAAACCTCTATTAGAGGTTGTTACCTTCATTATACTTGACCCCAAGTTTATATGTTAGGTAGACATTTGCTACAGTTATGATGGCATTTAGTTTTATTCCTTCTTTGTTGGAAGAAGGTTCTGCTATTTTTTAGCTACCAAACGAGATCTGAGTAATCTCCGCCTTGCATCATGGGATATAGGGTTGCCTCGAGCTGGTAAAAATAAGCTCTCGAGCTTAGCAAGTGCCGAGTCGGAGCCGAGGATCGGCTCCGAACCCATCCAGCAAGAAAGAAGGCGAGAAAAGACAACTAACATGGAACGTTATGGTAGGTACATAACTTCTAATTTTCACCCCCTGAGCTACAGCTGTCACAGAACTCCCCCCCCCGAGACACCGGGCAGATAAGCCACAGGACACCTCTGTTCAGGGTACCCACTCTTCCGAATCCTCCTCAGAGACCCCCACTGAGGAGCCCCCTTGAAAGAAGATGTGCAAGAGGAAGCACATGGACTCACCCGAGGAGTCCTTTATGGAAGACACGGATTACGATGATGGCGAAGGGTCCCCAAGGTCACTTCCTGATGATGTCTCCTTCAGAGACATCCTGGAAATGTTAAAGCAGAGAGGTGACTGGAAGCCCTCCAACCCTTCATCTGAGGAGTGCGTGATCCTGCAGGCTTTTTGTGGCCGGTCTTCTACCTCTTGACCCCACCTGCTGACAAGCTCGTCTAGCATGCTTGGAAGAACCCTGATTCCATTGAGGCGATCCCTCGGAGACCAGACAAAATTCGTACCCCTCCTGAGGAGAACCCGCATTGGTCCAAAGGGTTACCAGTTGATGCTATGGTGATGGCGGTGGCCACGAAAAAGGACTTGGCTGAGGAAAGTCCCACTGTCCACCTGCCCAACAGGGAGTGCTGGGCGGTGGACAGACTTGGGAAGCATGCTTTTCCATCAGGGACCTTTGCCATATGGTCCCTGAATTATTTGGCACATTTTACGCGGCTCCAGAGGGACTTGATCTCTGAACTCTCTGGGACGCTCGCAGGACAATTGTCTGACAAGGTCAGGGACAAAGTGGACTTGCAGCTTGCAACCCTGGAATCAATATCCAACTTGTCCATGAGTTTGCTGTCATATGCAACTGAAGGGGCGGGTAGAGCAGTGGGTTTGCTCATTGTTATGAGGTGTCATGCCTGGATGTGCATTTGTGACCTTGTGGACCCCTTTAAGTCTTCCTTTCTGAATGCTCCCATCGAAGCTTCATCCCTTTTTGGCTCCAAAGTGAAGGACATGCTAGCCAGGTGCGAACAAGATTGAAAGACCCTGTCTGCTGTAGGCCTACGGTTTTCCAACCCTGAACGTACCTTTTCCAGGAATCAGAGAAGTGGAAAGATGTGGCATAAGAAATCTCTGGGTCCCTTCCATGCCACACGTGGTGATGATACTCCCAGAGGCAGAGGGGGTAACAATTCCGGAAGATGCCCCTATAGAGGCAGAGGGGGTCCTTCTAATTAGGGCTTTAGGGATTCCTTCTCTGGACAGTCTTATTAGCGCTCCTGAGAAGCATCCTGATTGCTTACCTCTGGAAGCAGTCGGGGGTCATTTCTCTCTGCACCAAGCTGCCTGGCCATCCATCACCACTGATCGTTGGGTACACAGCATTATCACCAGAGGTTACACCATTCCCCTTTCTTGTCAGCTAAATTTCCCAAGAAAACTTCCCGACGTTACACCCAGTCAAAGGGAAGAAGCAGCTTCAGAGATTATAAAGCTGTCTCAAAAAAAAGAGTCATCCAACCAGTCCAACTAGACCAGTGTGGATCCGGATTTTACTAGAGATTCTTTTTGGTGCCAAATAAGATGGGACTGGAGACCAATTTTGGATCTCAGTAGCTTAGACAAGTCTGTCACCCAAGCCAAATTCTGGATGGTAATGGTTCAGTCCATTCGCCCCTTTTTAAGAGAAGGCGATTGGATGTGCTCTATAGATCTCCGGGATGCGTATTACCACATCAAGATGGACAAACACTCCAGGAGTCTGCTTCGCTTCCGGCTAGGAGCCAGTAATTATCAGTTCTGTGCCCTGCCTTTTGGTCTCTATACAGCCCCCAGAGTGTTCGCGAAATGCATGGCAGTGGTAACAGCTCACTTGAGACTAAAAGGATTCCAGGTGTTTCCATATCTGGACGACTGGCTCCTTACTGCCCCCACCGAGCATCTTCTGGTAACAGCACTACAATATACTCTCTCTCTCTGGCAAAATTGTTGGGAATAACAATACATTGGGAGAAATCAAACCTTGTCCCTACACAACAAACAGAGTTCACTGGAGCAGTGTTCAATACTCAGTCCTGTCTGGTATCACTTCCAATTCATAGACTACATCGATTGAGGCTTCAGCTCTGGGTGATACTCTCACAAACAACAGTTTCAGCAAGGGAAGTTCTTCAGGCCCTAGATTCTAAGGCAGCATCAATCCCAGTAGTGCCTCTAGCAAAGCTACACATGTGGATTCTGCAATGGCTCCTTCTGTGTCAGTGGTTCCCAAACTGTCACCCCCTCAGTTACCAGATTTGAATAACCAACTCCTGCAAACAGGACCTGCTTTGGTGGATGAGGCCAGATGTAGAACTTTGGAATCGTCTTTTTCAGTCTCCTCAGCCCACAGCCATTGTGACCATGGATGCTTCCCTGATCAGGTGTGGGGGGGCCATTTCCAGGGAAAGACTGTCCAAGGCACATGGTCCACCTCAGAGGCCCACCTGCATATCAGTGTTCTGGAATTGAGAGCTGTGCTGTTAGCATTGCAAGCCTTCCATTCGGCTCTCCCTTCCGGGACAATTGCAATTCAATCAGACAATATGTCAGTGGTCTGGTATATCAACAAACAAGGAGGAACCAAGTCCTATCCCCTATGTCAAGAAACCATGAGAATTTGGCAGTGGGCAATAGCCTCCAGCCGCTTTCTAATAGCAACGCATATCCCGGGGAGCTCCAACGTGATTGCGGACAAGCTGAGCAGATGCATCCTCATGCCTTACAAGTGGTCCTTCAACCCCGAGGTGGTGTCAGCAATCTTCAGCCACTGGGGCCAGCCCTGCTGCGATCTTTTCGCCTCCCCATCAAACACCAATTGCAGCAGCTATTTTGCCCTACTTCCCTGGATGGGGAGTCACCGAGGGATGCTCTGATCCACGATTGGCCCAGGGGACTTCTTTACGCTTATCCTCCCAACCCTCTGATTCCACAATTTGTAAAGAAAACTCTTCAGTTGAGATGCAAAGTGATCCTCATAGCCCCATTCTGGCCTCAACAAGTTTGGTTCCCCTTCCTTCGGCCTCACCCGCCGTGGATTCTGGACCCTCTACCAGATCCGATTACTCACCCCCAAGGGTTGAGTCACCCAAATCTGTCCAGTCTCAAGCTGACAGCTTGGTTTCTCCACTTCCACTAGTAGCCAGGCAGTCTAATCTCTCATTGCCTGTTCGAGACATCATTCTGGCCTCTCATAAACCATCCACCAGAAGGCTGTACCAGAATAAATGGAAAAGATTCTCCATCTGGTCCAAGGATAACATTCTAGACCTGTATGGTGCTTCAATACTTGGCTAGGTTTTTTAATAATGGAGCTTCTGCCTCTACTGTACGTGTACATCTAGTGGCAATTTCCAGTTTCCACAGTGGTGTAGAAGGCACCCCTCTTATCTCTCTATGCATTTGCAAGGCCTTCCTCAAGTGGACTTCTCATATCAGGCCTCCTGTCAGACAGCCCGTGGACCCATGGAGCCTCACTCTAGTCCTTCAGTTTTTAACTCAGAAACCTTTTGAACCTGCTGCGAAGTGTGAGCTAAAGTTTTTGTCTTGGAAATCCTTGTTCTTGGTAGCCATCTACTCTGCCAGAAGAGTCTCTGAGCTGCAGGCATTGTGTATCAAGAGCCCCTATCTGGTCTTTCATAAAGACAGAGTATCACTTTGGACGAATCTATCCTTTCTTCCCAAAGTTGTTTCTGAATTGTCCATAAACCAGACTATTGACCTACCAGTGTTCTTTCCGACTTTTGCCAATAGAGGAGAGTACTGCCTTCACTCTTTAGACGTACATAGACAAATTGAGATTTTATCTAGAGAGGACCAAACCTATCTGTAAATCTGCACAGCTTTTCATCTCCTGTTCTGGCCCAGAATGGGAGAGGCTGTTTCTAAGGTTACCTTATCAAAATGGCTAAGGGACTACATACATTTCATCTATTCCCTCAGTAATGAACCTATCCCAAAAGTTAAAGCTCACTCTACTAGTTCTATGGCAACATATGTAGCTTTCCATTCCAGGGCTTCTATGGATGACATCTGTGCAGCAGCTACTTGGGCTAAGCCTCATACCTTTATCAATCATTACAAATTGGACCTGGTCTCCAGAGGGAGAGCTGCCTTTGGCTCAGTGGTACTCAGGAATGTTCTTACTTAAGGGCCGCCCATAGACCTCAAGGTAGCTTGGGATTCTGTCCCATCAGTGATTAATGGAAAGAAGATTAACAACATTAGATAAAGAAGCTATGTCTTACCATAACGTTCCATCTGTGTTGTTCATCTTCTTTCGTTCATCACTTCCCACCCTCCTTCCTCCTCCAAAGACTCCTGGGGGATGCTCTGGGTCTAAGTGGTGTCCTAGGGTAGTTGTGCAGAAGTGGCCTCGGCTTTACTTCCTTTTTTCTACCAACCTCGATCTGAGGTAACAGGGAGAAGGGCATTCTGTGTAGAGACTTAACTTGAGAGTTTTTTGGCTGGTGCGAGCTTGGTAAAAAGGCAGACTTGGTTCTGAGGACTCAAAACTGAACCCATCAGTGATGAATGAAAGAAGATGAACAACACAGATGGAACGTTATGGCAAGACATAACTTCTTTCTATATTCAATGTTCTTTTTTATTTATTTGCTTTCTGTTATAACTTGTTACTAGATAAGGCCAAGAGCTTTAATCCAGTCATTCATCTTTGTTAAAATGAGAAAAAAACACATCATTTTTTTCTTATATCACACTCTTTTGAACAGACTTGTCTTTTTTTTTTTTTTACATTGCAGTGTCTACATTTCTTAAAACTGAACAAGGAAAAAGAGAAAAGGAGGAAAAAACTTTTTTATTTTGGTAACCCCATTACAGTTGATAACTGAGAAAACTTTATAGCATGCAGATATCATACACTATACAAATATTACTGTTACGAGCAAAAGTTTGTTTTACTTACAGTTAACACATTCCTTCCTCTTCCCCTCTCCTCTGTGTTCCTCCAAACATTAATGACATGAAATAGGGATTTGCTTTGCTTTATGGTTCCTTACAAGTTTAACAAAGTCAAAAAAGTCCAATATTTCCAGGTTTTCTTGTTCTGTCGGGTTTCACAAATATAATTAATGCTTTATAATCCCCCATTTATTTGTCAATTTATGAGTTGCTGGTTTTATTCCAGTTTATATCCATCTTCCAAATCCAGTCTCTGCTTCATTTACAATGTACTGTCTGTTGTTCTGTTCAACTCTTGTGCTTTTTTCTGTCTCTCAAGCATTTTCTGTTGCAACACTGAAAAGGGTTTCACTGACAGTCTCTCTGTGGTATTTATTTCCAGAAGAACAAGAAGCAGAATCTCCTTCTGTTTCACAGCAACGTTTTGTTGGACAACCTTTTTTATTTCCTCCTTAGCATGTTCTGCATCAAAAAATGATTTTATCCCTTCAGGAAAGAATATTCTGAAGATAGCTGGATATAGCAGTTTGAATCACATGCCTGCTTCTTGATGTTCCCTGATTAGTGGGTTAAATTTACTCCTCTTCTGCCTGGTGTACAGTAAGTAATCATTTTCCACAAACACTCTACTGTCTCCCACTCTTAGTACTTTATCTTTCTGCCACAGTTTTGTAGAATCAACTCCTTCTGCTGGTAAGATTGTGTCTTTACTATTAAAGGTCTAGGTTGCTTTATCATGGCCAGATTTAGAGGATACACATGATGTGCCCTTTCAATTAACAACTCCTGTAGAATACCAGTCCAGTTGCTTACTTCTGCTTTCATAAAATTAATACAATCTGTTCCTTCCAGCTTCTCTGGTACAGCAGAAAATCTCAGGTTTGTGTGCTCTGTCCTGTAATTCTATTAGTTTTTGAAAAATCTCTTCTTGAGCAGTCTCATGTTCAGCCAGCCTTTTCTTCATTTAGACCTCTGATTTTTGCAGTTTTATCATCTCATCTGAATATCTTTTTAAATTCTTCCATGTTATCCAACCTTTTGTTATTTGAGTTGATATACTCCATCAGGGTTTATTTTATTTTAATCATCCCTGAGTACATTTGACTTATTTTTCCTCTAGGTTACTGGAAGTCATGTCTTGCATGAAAGCTGGAGCTTGGAATGCTTTTTGCTGAACAACTGCAGAATTCTTCACAGTCAGTGGTTTTTTCCTCACCTTTTGTGGTTGATTTTCTTTCAGGTTCTCTGAATTTTTTTTTTGCTGGCATCCATTTAGTACACTTACTAGCCAGTTATTGAAATTTACCATAATATATGGGTGTATATATATATATATATATATATATATATATATATATATATATATATATATATATATATGACAGAACATCGATTTCTTTCCCAGGGAAAGAAGTCGGTGTTCCATGCAAAAAAAATTAAAAAAAATTTCAATACTTCGCCCCCACACCCCTCAACGTTGGGGGCTGTGCCCCCCACACTCCCCCTACTTAAATATACCAACTCCGAGACCGCACCACAGTGGAGGAAAAGGATGACGGCCCACCGATTTCTTTGCTTGGGATTTCGAAGATTTCAGTTTGATTAAATTAAATTTGGTGTTTTCAACATTTGAAATGCTGATCAGAACCGTAGTATTCTGCTATGAACATATGAAAACTAAAATTAAGCTGTTACTCAATGTACAGCCATCTTGGAAGTCTGTGGCAACAGGTTTTAATTTGATTTCAAAGGCAATCACTTTATGATCTGACCTGATAAGTTAGGACCTAACACTGGGATAAGTACAAAGTTTTCCCATGTTTATGAGGATAAGATCAAGGATGTTGGCACCACCAGTTTTATGTATGGTCTAGCTGGTCTAGAGCATTTGTGTTGCCAAAGTCTAGCAGTCCCTGGGCCTGCACACTGAATGTTGTGTATGTTTTTTTGTTTTTAGTGGTGTAGCTGAACTTACCCAGGGCTATAGTGTTGGGTTTAATGCACAGCAACTCCAGTACTTAATGAATGATCATCCAAAACAACTACTTCATCACAACCATTTATGAAAACTCTAAAACATATCCTCACAAATCAAAGTTAGCATTTTTGCAGGGGACACTCTTGCACCTCTTGTATTCTGTATATATATCACCAAGTCCCAAAACAGTGGTTCATAGGTTCATAGGTTCGTACTAGGCTATCTGCCCTAAGGCATTTATAAGCCTAGCCAGAGTGTATGTGGCTTACACCACCCCTTAGGATGAGAATACTACGCCCTTTTAGGGTTTAGTTTACTATGCCTCTGTCTAGTAGTGACACAGAGATGACCCCCGGGGTAAACCTACGATCTCCCATCCACTCGTCAAGATTTCTCTTGAATAGAGTCAGTGAGGGGCTCTGCCTAACATGGATTGGGATTCTGTTCCAGAGTGTAGGGAGCCTCTGGGTTATGAATCTGTCCCTCCAGCACGTCCTATTTATTTCTGTGTTGAGGTTTAAGTCTCTTGCTCTCGTGGCTCTGGTGGATTTGGATTTACTGAGGTGGAGCATGTCCATTAATTCCGGATTGGACATGGCCTTGTACGTCAGGCACAGATCACCTCTGAGTAGGCGGTATGCGACTGAATAGAGCTGGAGTTTTTTCAGTCGGGCAGCATATGACATATGTTTTAAGACCCTTTATCCTCTTGGTGAGGAACTTTTGGGGTCTTTCCAACTGCTGCAGGTGACGGGTAAGATACATCCCAAATGGGGCATTGTACTCAATCATTGGCCTGATAAGAGAAGAGTACAGGGGCACAATGACCTCTCTTGATCTAGATGTGAAACCCTTCATGATAAGGTGGGCAATATAGAAGGTCTTCCTAACCACTTTGGCAATGTGAGTGTCAAATGAGAGGTTACTGTCAACCTGGGTCCCAAGGTCCCTGATTACCTCTTCCGTACTTAATGGATTACCACCTATGTGGTAATTTGTGGGTACCTTGTTTTTCCCAAAGGGTATGACTATACATTTTTGGCATTCAGCTTAAGGCCATGGCTCTGGCACCAATTATCCGTTTCTATGAGGCCTCTCTGAAGGATGTTTGTGTCCGCTGGAGTATCAATTATGGCGCCCAGTTTGCAGTCATCTGCGAACTTTGTCAGCCACAATCCTCCTATGTTTGCCTGTACCTCGGAAAAATAAATGCCGAACAAGAGGGGTCCCAGGACTGAGCCCTGTGGGACACCGCTTGTGACTGGCTTAGAGTCTGACATAGCTCCAGCAACTCTGACCTTGTGAGTTCTGTCCTTGAGCCAGTTTGCAACCCACCTTGTGACATATGGGTTTACATTTAAGCTGGTGAGTTTGTCTATGATGCCCGAGTGGGGTATTGTGTCAAAGGGTTTTGCAAGGTCAGGGTAGGCTGTGTGAACTGCCTTACCCTCATCAATGGCCTTAGTGACTGTTTCAAAAAAGTCGATCAAGTTCAAAAGGCAGGATCTGCCTTTGACAAAGCCAAATTGGGTAGGATCCAATGTCTGTAGGTCCCCAATGTCTTTGTTTATGAGTTCCATAATGATCCTCTCCATAGCTTTGCAGACCAGGCTCGTCAAGCTTATGGGGCGGTAATTTCCAGGGTCCGTAGAAGCACCGCCTTTGTGAAGTGGTACCACTGTCGCCAGACGCCACTCTTTGGCACGTATCCTGTAGTAAGGCTAAGATTAAACAGCAGCCTTATGTGTGGGTTTAGTTCCTCTTGAGTTCATGTAGCACACAGCCCGGGACACCGTCCGGTCCCATTGATGCTGTGTTTTTAGCTTTAGAGAGGCGGCTCTCACCTGGGCATCTGAGATATTAGGGAGGCTACACTCTGCTGGGATAGTTATTTCTCCTTTTGGGGGCAGGGGAGGAGAATTTGCACTGAACCTGTCTGCCAGAATGTTGGCAATGTCAGTGGGTTCAGTGTATTTTGTATCATTTTGGACTAACTCTGAGCATATCTGGGAGTTTCCACCCAGGTTTCTAACATAGCTAAAGAAGGCCTTGTGATTGTCTTTTGTGTCTTTTGCATTTTTCTCTCAAAGTTGGCCTTGGATGATTTTATGAGTGATCGTAGTTTTTGCTAGTACTGATCAGAGATGCCTTCCCTTTTAGGGATTTTGCTCTGTCATGTAGTAGCTTCCTCCTCCTGTTGTAGAGTTTGTTTATGGCTGGGGTCCACCAGACCGGGCGCCTGCCTTTGGGGGAATGGGTCTTGGTTTTATTTGGGATTGCATGATCCATGCATTCTTGAAGGTGCCCGTAGAAGGCATTTGCGAAGGATTCAGCAGTGTGGGTTGTGGTTTCCACTAGCCCAGGGGCCTTGAAGGATACCATTTCAGTCTTAAGAAGTGTGAAGTTGGCTTTTGAGAAGTTCTTCACTGTGGTCTTTGTGCAGGGGTGGGGCGGGATGTGGATTTCCAGTGAGATTAATTTATGGTCTGATCTTACCAAAGAGGGATATACTTCCAGTGTGGAGCATTTTGTCCCCATGTTTGTGATGATCAGGTCTAGTATATTGTCTCCTCTTGTGGGAATGGTGACCAGTTGCTCCATTGCATTTGAGTTTATGAATTCTAGGAACCTTTGGGCTAGGGTGTTGGGGCTTGAGTAATGTTCCCAGTCTATGTTTGGGTAGTTGAAGTCTCCCAATATAATGGTATTTGGAGAGACATTCATACTCTCTAGTGTCTTCAGGAAGGCTGTGTGGGGTTCCTGAGTTTGAGAGGGTGGTCTGTAGCATGCTACAAACTGTAAGGCAGTTTTGCCTATGGTTAGTTGCACCTGGATGGTCTCCGATGCTTCGTGCGTTGCCACTAACCTGGAGGTGTGGGTATCTTTGATGAATATGGATACTCCTCCTCCTTTTGTGGTTCGGTCCAAGTTTTGGGGCCGGAAAGCATGATATGAGGTAAAACCTGATAGTGCTGGGGTGCTCTCAGGAGCCTTGAACCAGGTTTCAGTCACTGCACAGACATCAATGTTCTCCATACTGAGAAGGGCTTCGAGGGCATGCATCTTGAGGTTTAGACTTCTGGCATTGAGCAGCATTACCCTTAGTTTTTTTCCACTTGTGTTTTCTAGGGAGGTAGGTTTGTCCTTTGAGCCTTGCCTAAAAAAGGCACTATGGGGGTGGCAAGAGCCTTGGCCAATATCCGGAAGCCCAGGGGTGACAGGTGCAAGCCGTCCCTTGTGAAGCAGCGTGGCTTTTCAAGCATGTCATCCCAAGCAGACAGACATTGGATCCCCTTAGAATGACACCAGTAATTAAGCCAATTGTTAAAACTGATCATTTTGTCTTTGTACTGTGGCATCATTCTTGGTGAGGGTAAGATGCTGCTCAGGGTCAGGGTCATACCGGCCTGGGCTACATAATCAGAGAGCTCCTCTATGTCTCTTTTCATGTAGTCCAGGGAGGTACATCTCAGGTCATTCACACCGGCATGTACAATGACTGAGTCATATTTGTACTTGCTGTGGAGTGACCTGAGTGCTTGTGTTATGTGGCGGATTCTAGCTCCCGACAGGCAGCTTACTGTGACCCTCTCCTTGTTCAGTCTGGTGAGCGGTACGTCAGTGTGTCTGACTATGGAGTCACCTATTACAAGTGTGTCTGGCGTGTTGTTTGGCCTTAAGGGCTGTGACTGTTTAGCACACTGACTATGTGAACTATGTGTTGCATGTGCTATGTCTTGAGATGTCGGTTGCTTGGGTGTCTGCTTTGGAGGCCTCTGTTGTTTTGGTAGATTTTTAATCAGCGCCTCCGAGTATGTTTTTGTGTGTTTATGTGTTTGGTTTGCAATTGTGATAGTTGTATGTGAGACTGGGTTTGTGGTGTGCGTGGTTACCTTCTCCACCTGACTGGTCTTGCCAGTACTGAATTGAGGGAGCTCAGCCTCCAGTTTGGCTATATAGTTGCATCTCTCGCATATATTTGTATTTGTTGGGAGGAGGAGAGGGTTGTCTGTGTACATGAGGCAATTGTAACATTGCCTCAAGATTCCCAGATTCACCAGCTGAACAGGAGAGGACGCTAGCAACTGACCCTTCGACATGCTAGAAATAGTGAAAAAGATTGCTGTGTAACTGAGTCAGAAAGGACCTATAAGGAAATGGGTACTCAAGGGAATTTAGGTGAATGAAGTACTTTCTTTTGTTTAAGAGTGCTTTACTTGTATAAAGAAATGCTTTAGGAGCAAGTGCTGAGCTTTTCAGATAGAGTATAGGCTGTATAGATTGCAAGTAGAACAGTTCTAAGGGAAAAATTGAAGAGCAGACTTTACGGAGCCAGAAATAGTTTAAACTTGATTAACCGGCGCTGCCCTATGCTGCTCTATGAGCAACTTTGCGCTAATTTGTGCTAAAACAAGCGGGATTTATAGCAGGGGGTTGAAAAGAGCCAGGAATTGACCCAAAATGGCCAATAAACTACAAGTTTCTGGGCTGGAACCAATCCTCTAGGGACAAATAGGTTGCTCAGTGCTCCCCACTCCCACTGGTGAAACAAAGAAGCTTCCTCTTATCCAAATAAGGGTGTGGATAGCACAGGAACCAAGACAAAGCCCAGAGATCAGCAAAATCTGAAGACTGGACTATTCTAGTTCAGAAAAGCAGGAAAACAAGGATATTTTTTTTTTTTTTTTCTTTTTTCACAGAGAAGGGAGAAAAGATACAGTAACAAACAGTAAATGCTATAATACGGCTAGCGCACTTTAGTGTGTTAGCCTAACAATTAAATTTAACAAAAATAACTTTTTAAAGTGCTAACAGTATAAATTCAACACAAGAACAGTAAAAACAATATGCAGAGCAGTTTTTTAAGCGAAATGCAGTCGAGATGCAGTACTTTAAGCGAAAGCCAGAAAAAATACTTATAAATCCAGGAAAGTCACTCTTTCACTCTCTGCTGCTTGTAGAACTCTGCAGGACACCACGAGGAGCTGTGCTGAGTCTGTTACAAGTAAAAAGCGCGCAAAAGCGGGCTTTATAGCAGGGGGTTGAAAAGAGCCAGGAATTGACCCAAAATGGCCAATAAACTACAAGTTTCTGGGCTGGAACCAATCCTCTAGGGACAAATAGGTTGCTCAGTGCTCCCCACTCCCACTGGTGAAACAAAGAAGCTTCCTCTTATCCAAATAAGGGTATGGATAGCACAGGAACCAAGACAAAGCCCAGAGATCAGCAAAATCTGAAGACTGGACTATTCTAGTTCAGAAAAGCGGGAAAACAAGGATATTTTTTAGTTTTTTTTTCTTTTTTTCACAGAGAAGGGAGAAAAGATACAGTGACAAACAGTAAATGCTATAATACAGCTAGCGCACTTTAGTGTGTTAGCCTAACAATTAAATTTAACAAAAATAACTTTTTAAAGTGCTAACAGTATAAATTCAACACAAGAACAGTAAAAACAATATGCAGAGCAGTTTTTTTAAGCGAAATGCAGTCGAGATGCAGTACTTTAAGCGAAAGCCAGAAAAAATACTTATAAATCCAGGAAAGTCACTCATTCACTCTCTGCTGCTTGTAGAACTCTGCAGGACACCACGAGGAGCTGTGCTGAGTCTGTTACAAGTAAAAAAGCGAGCAAAAGCGGGCTTTATAGCAGGGGGTTGAAAAGAGCCAGGAATTGACCCAAAATGGCCAATAAACTACAAGTTTCTGGGCTGGAACCAATCCTCTAGGGACAAATAGGTTGCTCAGTGCTCCCCACTCCCACTGGTGAAACAAAGAAGCTTCCTCTTATCCAAATAAGGGTATGGATAGCACAGGAACCAAGACAAAGCCCAGAGATCAGCAAAATCTGAAGACTGGACTATTCTAGTTCAGAAAAGCGGGAAAACAAGGATATTTTTTGTTTTTTTTTTTCTTACTTTCACAGAGAAGGGAGAAAAGATACAGTAACAAACAGTAAATGCTATAATACGCTAGCACTTTAGTGTGTTAGCCTAACAATTAAATTTAACAAAAATAACTTTTTAAAGTGCTAACAGTATAAATTCAACACAAGAACAGTAAAAACAATATGCAGAGCAGTTTTTTAAGCGAAATGCAGTCGAGAATGCAGTGGAGAGGAAGAATATCTCCAAAACCCAAATTCAGTAGCCTTACACAAGCATTAATTATTTTCTGCCTTCTCAAGGATACTATTTGTTATTAAAACACTGATCTTATTAGTTTTTGAGTAAAATCTGTTGAAGCTACTGAACTTTCTGAACCCTTCATAATAGATAAATGATTTACAGATTATATATTTTAGGGATTATTTTATGTTCACTCTAATCTCATTTCACCAAAATATTGTTTGTAAGGCTTAGAAAATGAATATTGAGTATTAAAGATATCCTGGACAACGCACTTAATTTCCATACACGGAAATACAGGCTTTAACATTTCTTGGGTGACTTGTCGATATCTAAAAATTGTTTCAGGGCACTGTGTCAAATGCACAAGTTGTTAACTCCCATGTTCATTCTCGCAAACAAAAATGCACTGTTTATTAAGTGTTGGAAGAAACAAGTCATTCAATAGCAACTCTGCATTTTCTAGTAGTGTTTTCTTTGTGGTTGCAGTTGTGTGACCCAGGAATTAGAATATGTAAGTTTTAGAGGGTGTGGAGGGAGGCCCGATGGAAAACAAGCGTTTTAGTGTTTTGTTGATTTTTTGTAATGAACACCTCAGAAATTAATTCTGTGCCTTTCAAACTTTACCAATAACTAAACTCTGTGTATAGCATAGCTATTTATTTCTCAGATGAAGCACTTAGGAAAAAAGTAAAATTTCCACTTGCTTTTTTGAGGTTCCCATTGGCTTGTTTATCAAAAGGTTACTAAATAATTCTATACTATTCTGCTAGCAGGTATAAGTTAATTTAGCTAGTGAACACATCTCTACTATTATAACAGTTGACCTGATGCTGTCATTTTCATTCATTCCTCAACTGATGGGTCTCTGATCTGACCGCGGATCCTGCTTAGCTGCTTTTACTAGACTCACAAATCCAGCTCTAGAGCTCCTCCCTTTACCCTTAATGCCCCACCATCCTGGCATACCTCAGATCTCATTTGCCTCTACATCGTTCAGACACGGATTTTCTGCCCACGAACTAGTGGATTAAATAGGAGTCTTTCTCTCTTTATTTGAGTTTTTTTATTTGTAACATCTTTTTTCCCTGTTCCTCCCTTTGCCTTTATAATGGATTTTTGATAAGTTGAAATCTTTTCAAATTTTCAGACTTGTCTTCTAGTTATGCCTGTATGCCTTTATGAGGGTATTCTTCTAAATACCATTGTTGGTATTATCCTTTTCTATCTAGCTGTTTATAGGGTACTTCTCAAATACCATTGTTGGTACTTTTTTTCTCTGTTGTTGACTGTTAAAAAAATATATCTCTGTTTAATTCTACTTATTTTTTTATATGGCTGACAAGCCTACAGGCTTTAAGAAATGCCCTTCCTGTGGGCATAAGATCCCTAATTCTGATGCTCAGAAGGAGTGCATTTATTGTTTTGTCTCTGCCCATCTTCAAGTTGAGTGCTCCATTTGTTCGGGATTCAACTCCTGTGCATTGAGTGACAGGAGAAATAAATTAGTGTTAAAAGGCTTACTGCCTTCTTCTTCTTTTGCTTCTTTATCAGGTGGGGTTCAGCCCCCCTCCAAAAAAACCTGATAATGGGAGACATGACTCGCCTTCAAAAGAAAAGGATTCCAGGAAACGGACCCCTGACTGTTCTCATTCGACACTGATTCCTGAACCTCTGACTAAAGTTTCTAAGGAACTGGATCCAATGCCAACTTTAGATCCTACAGCTCCAACCATCAAATCTCCTTGGATCCAACCTCCACGTTTATCCCTGGAACTGGTACCTCCTCAGCTCCATTCACTATTTTTTGCAAGAGATACCATGGAAACTCTCCAGACCACTTTCCACTAGTTTATCCCTTAGGTCCTCCAGGAGTTTTTCTGAAGCAGAAGTGGATAGAATGATGAGAAAGTTTCTCATGGTGCAGATCCAGATAGGGGTAATTCCATCTCCATCTCCCATAGGACCCGTGAGCCTGCCCTCGTCTCAACTTTATCTTATATCTCCTTCTCCAATCCGAATGGCAGTTTCAGAGCCCTTGGATCCGAGATCTTTGAGAGTGTCAGTGTGGGATCCAAAGACTGTCTGTTCTTCTACTCTGACCATGCTCCTACATGATTCAGCTCCAGTCTCTTTGGAGCAGGATGACTCTCTGAGCCTAAGTGTCAGCACTGGCACCGGGGCATTGGGATTGACTCTGAAATTGTCTGAACCATCCTTGACTCTCAGGCCCTTGGCGTTAACTTGGCTGTGACTCCCTCCTTGAGGTAGGGGTCTATGAGGATTTAGAGTTTAGTGCAGATAGCTTTAGCACCAGTGTGACTGGCTGTTGTTTCTCCTGGACCTTCTTCCTTTGGAATACTGGAGAAGACTTTCTCTATACCCAGAGAGATGAGGCATCCTTTTCTTGTTCGGATCCAATCCTTTTTACTCCATTGAATTTCATCTCTGAGCCTTTCATGTCTGTTTCACTGGGACAGCCACCCCATACTAGCCTTCAGACAGTCCTCATTCAGGACTCCCCATCCACTTCAAATACTTCACTAGACCATCCCACTGCTGAGGTGCGTAGGAGGAGGACATGTAAAAGGAGACACTTAAATTCCCCTCAGGAGTCTGTCACTGAAGACACGGACTTCAGTGAAGGGGAAGGGTCCCCCAGATCTCCCCTTGATGATGTCTGTTTTGGAAACATCCTGGAACTTCTTAAGCAGAGAAGTGGATAGTCTTCTGAACTCCCCCCTTCCCAGGAGGCATTGGTGTTTCTGGAGGTCTTCAGGGCTGGTCTGGCTACATCTTGAGTGGTCCCTCTGGCTGATGAGTTGATCGACCTCATCTCACGCCAAGCATGGGAAGAGCCATATACTATGGAATCCATACCTAAAAGGCCAGATAATTTTTTAGTACCACCCAAAGATAGGGTCCACTGGACCAAGGGAGTCCCAATAGATGGCATGGTGGTGGTGGCAGCCACTAGGAGGAAGCTTGCAGAACAGAGCGGAACTGTCCATCTCCCTAATAGGGAGTCCAGGGTTTTGAACAGATTTGGCAAGTGCATTTATGCTTTGGCAACCTTTCCTCTTTGGTCATCCAATCATGTGTCACACTTTCACCAAGTTACAAAGGGATTTGACCAAGGAGCTTTCCAAATCTCTTTTAGGGTCCATGTCTGTGGAGGATCAGAAAACAGTTTCTTCACAGTTGGCCACCATTCAGTCTATTTCCAACACATCCATGAGGCTGATCCATTATGCAGCTGAGAGTACTTCAAGGGCTGCAAGTTCAGGTATTGCAGTCAGGAGGCACACCCTGAATACACCTGTGTGATTTTGCTTAGCCCTTCAAATTTTTGTTCGTCACTGCTCCTTTTGATAGAACATTATTATTTGGCCAATAAGCTAAAAAAACACTCCCAGAAGTGAGCAAGACAGAAAGGCCCTGTCTGCTATTGGGCTCTGTTTTTCTACCTATTAGAGATCTTTCTCCCGGAATCAACAAGGTGGTAATAAGATGTGGTCTCATAAGTCCCAAGGGCCTTTCCAGGACTCACGAGGAGCTAGCACTTCTCATGACAGATGGAGGAATGCTAATGGAAGATGTTGCTGTCACAGGAGGGTGGTCTGGAGAAAAAGGGCTTCAGAGATACCATTTTTGATCTGATAAGCTTTAGCTGTGCTCCTGATGGACTGCCTGATTGCTGTGCTCTGGAGGCAGTCAGGGGGGGTCACTTATTTCTGCACCCAGAAGCCTGGGCATCCATCACAAAAGACTCTTGGGTGCAGAAGATCATATCCAGAAGTTATTTCATACCATTTTGTCAAATTCCTCTAACAAAAATGAAAAAGATCCCCAATGTACCACCCAGTCAGAGTAAAGCAGCAGCCCTAAATAGTAAAGCTGCTGGGAAAAAAAAAATATCCAAAAAGTCCACCCAGACATGCAAGGATCCGGAACTTACTCAAAATTCTTTCTAGTGCCAAAAAAGACAGGGGACTTGAGACCAATCTTGGATCTTAGCAATCTAAAACAGTATGTAAAATATTCGAAGTTCCAGATGGTCACAGTTCAGTCCATTTTGCCTCAACTGCAAAAGGATGATTGGATGTGCTTGTTTGATCTTCAGGATGCATACTATCATATCAAAATGAACTGGTGGTTCAGAAGACACCTGCACTTCCAGATGGGAGCAAGTCATTACCAGTTCAGAGCTCTGGTCTTTGGCCTCACCACAGCCCCTGGGATGTCCACCAATTGCATAGCAATGGTAATGGCTCACCTGAGACTGCTGGGATTCCATGTTTCCATAACTGGCTCTCGGCCACCACATCCAGGCATCTAACAAACAACTTGCTCCAGTTATGTCATCATCTGGGCATCATGATCAACTATACCAAGTCACACCTTACACCTACACAGACTCAATCAGCTAGATAGCTTTGCTACCTCCAACAAGAGTTTGTTTCCTCAGACTACAGGTCATGGCAATGATCTCCTACTCTTATCCTCCAGCAAGGCTAGTGTTACAAGTTATAGGATGAATGGCAGCAGCAGTAACTCTAGTCATCTCAGCCAGATTTCATATGTGGGCCCTACAGTGGACTCTTTCAATGCAGTGGTCTATTCTTCAGCACACATTTGGCACTCCAGTCAAGATCTCCAAAGTTTGTAAGGATTATCTTCTTTGGTTGATTCATTCAGGAAAAGCTTGTCAAGGCCATCCCTTTGTTCTTCCAGAGCCAGTAACAACAGTCCCCATGGACGCCTCCCAAATTTGGGGGAGGGACATTTCTTGGGAAGGACAGTTCAAGGTATGTTGTCCCCGGAAGAGGACAATTTACACATCAATGTTCTGGAAATGAAAGCAGTCCTACTAGTATTGCAGACTTTTCAGGATGTTCTCCCCTCAGGGATGATTGCAATACAAACAGACAACATGTCAGTAGTCTGGTACATCAGCAAACGGGGGGGGGGGGGTCAGATCTTACACATTGTGTCAAGAGGCAATGAGAGTGTGGCAATGGGTGATATCTTCTAGTTGTTTTCCGCTGGCACTTCATATACTGGGGAAAACCAACATGCTTACAGACAAACTAAGCAGCTCCATTTTGATGCTTCATGAGTGGTTGCTTAATCAAAGAGTGGTGGAAAGGATCCTCTGTTATTTGGCCAGCCATGCTGTGATCTTTTTGCTTCTCCCCTTAAAAGCAAGTGCAGCAGGTGCTTTGCCCTGGTCCCCCCACATGAGGAGTCATTGAGAGATGCTCTAGTTCTTGAATGGCCCTCTGGTCTCCTTTTTGCTTACCTTCCATTAACTCTAATCCCCAAATGTCTACAGAAAGCATTCCTGATGAAGACCACAGTCATCCTTAATAAGCCTTTTTGGCCTCATCACATTTGGTTCCCCTTCCTGTGGCCTCATCTTCTGTATCCACCTTGGATACTGGACTCAAGTCCAGACCTTCTATCTGACCCAGCAGGGATGAAACACCTGGACATCAGTGGTCTCAAGTTGACTGCATGGTTTCTCCAGTTCCAGTGATGGCTAGAGAGTCCAGGCTTTCCTCCCCAGTCCAACATATTCTTTAATCCCCTTTGAAGCTTTCTGCCAGGAAAATGTACAAAAGTAAATGGAAAAGATTTTCAGTTTGGGCACTTCAGAGTGACCTGGACCACTTCTCTGCTTCATTCTCTGAGGGTCTTAATTTCTGTTTTCCATTTTTCACAATGGGATGAGTTATGCTATTATTAAAGTTCAGTTAGCAGCCATTACTAATTTTCACTCAGGTGAGAATTATTCCTCTCTAGCTTCTTTGAAGTTGTGCAAGGCCTTCCTTAACGGTACCTTTTTACTCAGGTCCCCAGTTAAAGACCCTACTCCCTCTTGGGATTTAACTGTTGTATTACAAGTTCTTATTCAACTTCCATTTGAACCTTCTGCTAAGATTTGACTCTTAAGTTCTTGTCCTGAAAAACAATTTTTCTGGTCGCTATCACTTCTGCTAGATGAATATCTGAACTCCAGTCCCTATGTGCAAGGTCTCCATATGTGACATTGCACAAGGATAGGGTTTCATTATGCATGAACCCACCTTTTTTTTAACCTAAGGTGGCTTCCGAATTAAATATAAATCAGATCATCAATTTACTTGTGTTCTTTCTGAAATTCTCAAACAAAGGTGAATACATGCTGCATCTTCTGGATGTACACCAGCAGCTAAGATTTTATCTGCACAGAACCCGAAATTTCAGGAAAACCGACCTTATTTGTATCTTTCTCTAAGAACAAATTGGGTAAAGCAGTGTCTAAAATTACCCTAGCTAAATGGTTGACTGATTGTATATCCTTTTTTATAATAAAGAGGTCTATCTTTACCTATGCCCCGCCGAAAAAGCGCACTCCATGAGGTCCATAGCCACTTCATCTTCTTTTGGGTCAAGAACTTGTTAGAGATATGACATGCATGGCTAGGCATAAAAAGACCCTTGTGATCATTAACCTAGTAAATGCCTATGAATCTAAGAGCATCCATAGATGATATTCGTGCAGCTTCCACTCAGTTCAGTGCTCATACCTTTATTGCTCATTACAAGTTAGACATACTATCCAGAAATAAGACAGCATTCAGTTTTGCTACACTCTGGAATATCCTTCCATGAGGACCACATAAGATTCATCTAGCTGGGGACTCTGTCCCATCAGTTGAGGAATGAATGCAAATGACAACATCAGATACAAAAGTTATGTACTCACCATAATGTTGCATCTGTGTTGTCCATTTTCATTATTCCTCAACCTCCCACCCTCCAACCCCCTTCCCTCTCTTCCTAGAGAGAGACCTAAGGGATTTCCTTTTATGTAAAGGGAGTACTTCAAGAACTGGATCCATGAGTCTAGTAAAAGTAGCCAAGCCGGAACCAAAGTCAGATCTGAGAGCCATTGTTGTGGAAGAACAAAAATGTACAGCACAGATGCATTGTTATGGTGAGTACATGACTTTTGTTTTTTTCATATTTAGAGCAATGCAGATAGTATTGCAGAGAGCATATATTAAACAATTTGCTGGCAGTGTCTGCTGTTTTGTATTAAATTGCCTACAGAGTTAAATAAGCATGGTAATTTCTGTTTTCCTTTCCTTTTAGTCTCTTTGCTTCTTTACTTCTTACTTATTATTAAAATCTCAAGTAGTAGATATGATGATCTTATATCAATAACACTACATACCATGATGCCAACCAACATTGACACACCACATTCTACTCAAGAGAACCAGAAGCATCTGGATCATTTTAATGAAGTAACTACTCACTAGTTATCCTGTAAAGCTAAGCTGTCAGACTACAAATTTAAGATCTGATGTACTTTTCATTCTTCCTCAATATATTGGTTACAGATTTCACTTCAAATCCGACTCAGCCGCATTCCATAGACTTGCAGATCCAACTCTCTAGCTCTTGTCTCTATCCATAATGCCCTAGTCAGCCTACATTACCCTAGATCTTGTTTGCCGCCATCTCGCATGGACATGGATCCTCTCTCAGAAGCCTCTTGTAAAATCTTTCGAGCATTTGTCAGTATTTTTTTTTCAGGATTCTTGTTAAATTAATCTTCTTTACATCCTCCCTCTTTATCTGTTTAGTGCTCAGAGTTTCCACATGTCAGTAATTTCCTTTATTTCTCCCTTTTTCTACCTTGTTGGGTAATACCTTGCTGTGTACTGTTGTTGGTACCTCTTCTCCTTTATTTTACTTATTTCCTACCATTTTTACTCTAATTACCTCTACCATTGTTGGTAGAATGTTGCTGTTCAAAAAAAAAAAAAATCTTTCCTCTCTATCTTTACTTCTTTCTAAAAGTAACTATGGTTGGGAAACCAACAGGATTTAAAAAATGCACTTCCTATGGGGACAGCATTCCAAATTCTGATGCCCACAGGGAGTGCATTTATAGTCTAGGAGCAGACCAGCTCAGTAGTTACTCTTCTGTCTGTGCTGCTTTTGATTTTAGGGTGACTGTAGATAGGAGGAACAATTTGGACCTGAAGGGATTACAACCCCCTTCTTCTTCTTCCTCTTCCAAGGATCACGCCACCAGCAAACATTTCAAAGCTCAATCGTAGTCTTAGAGGTCCCCTCCTAGATCTGCTAAGACTCCTTCTACCTGTATGACTTTGGAGCCTCCCCAAAAAATTAAAAGTTCTTTCAAACCTAAAACCTCAGATCTGACTTCTGATGTTTAGAGGCTCCCAGAACTCAGTTACCCAAGTTTGTGATTGATCCAGTGTCTCCTCGGTTCCCTTCCCCCCTTCTGCATACTCCGAGGAAATACCCTAGGCCACAGTCTACTACCTCGTCTGTCAGGTCCTCCAGGAGTCTAAAGCTGAAATGGACAGGATGATGAGGAAGTTCCTCAGAACTCAGATTCAGATGGGGGTTATTCACGTCCACTTCCCATATAGTAATATTTCCTTCTCAAATCCGTCCCATGGTTTTGGAGTTGTCAGATCCAACAGTCCCAAGAGAATCAGTGTCGGAACCAAAGAGGATTACGTCTTTGATTCTGACAGTTTCTCTGACTGGTTCTGCTCCTATTCCCTTGGAGCAGTAGCATCAAAACTGGATCCGGGGACTGGGATTTACTCTGATGTTGTTGGAGCTGTCCTTGCTCCTTGGAACCTTGGCATTACATAGCTTAAGTCCAGCTCCCTCCTCGATGCATGGATTGGGACAGAGTCAGTGCTTGTCTGCTTCAGAAGTTTCGTCTCTGATGCGACTGGCCATAGCTTCTTCCAGTCTATCTGCCCTCAAGGTAGTGGAGAGGGTTTTCTCCCATCCAGGAGACCTGATGTCTTTTTCTTCTTTTCATCTATTCCCCTAGCAGACCTGAGCTGTGATCCCATCATACCTATTCCACAGGGACAGCCAGTGCCAACTCGCATCCAGACAGTTCCCTTGGAGGAACTTTCCCTCTCTTTGGACACCTCCCCAGATCATCCCACTGAGGAGGTTCCCTGTAAGAGAACATGTAAAAGGTGGCACATAGATTCCCCTTTAGAATCTCTCAAGAGGATACTGACTTCAGTGAAGGGGAAGGGTCCCCCAGATCACCACCTGATGATGTCTCATCCAGAGACATTTTGAAGATCCTTAAGCAGAAAGGTGGTTGGTCTGGCCCATTTACATCTTGGGTGACTCTCCTGGTTGATGAGCTTATTGACATAGTCTTTCACCAGGCATGGAAGGAACCTGTGTCAAACCAATTCCCTGTCATCCAGACAAGATTTTGGCTCTATCTAAATACCAACCCCACTGGAGCAAAGGAGTCCCTGTTGATGCTATGGTTGTGGTGGTAGCCATAAAAAAGGAGCTAGCTGAACAGAGCTCCTCTGTCAATCCGCCTAATAAAGAGTCGAGGAAATAGGACAGATTTGGAAAGCTCATATTTGCTTCAGCTACCTTTGCCTTGAGGTCCCTGAATTATTTGGTACACTTTACAAGACTGCAGAGGGATTTGACCAAGGAGCTCTCCAAATCCCTCTCAGAGTCCATATCTGTGGAGGACTATAAAAGATCATCCTTACAACTGGCCACTGTATTATCCATTTCCAGTGTATCCATGAGGTTGACATCCCAGCTGTAGAGGATACCTTACAGGCTGCCGGTTCAGGCATTGCTGTACAGATACACACCCATATTTGGTTATGTGACTTTGTGGAGCCTTTTAAGTCTTCTTTCATCAGTGCTCCTTTTGATAGAACATCCTTGTTTGGTCCTTCTGTTAAAGAAATGCTCTCCTGCAGTGAAGAAGAAAAGCCTCTGTCTGCCTTAGGGATTCACTTTTCTATCCCTCAATGATATTTTTCCTGAAATCAAAGAGGGTACAAGAAAATGTGGTTATGTAAATCCCAGGGATCTTTCTAGGATTCATGTGGTGACAACTCCTTCAGAGGCATGGGGGGGATTTCAGATGGAGGACATCATTCTTGTGGCAGAGGAGGCCCTTAAAACCAGGGTTTCTGTGATTCCTTTCCGGATAGACCCTTTCAGCACTCCTGAAGGGTTGTCTGACTGCTCACCTATGGAGGCAGTTGGGGGCTGCTTTTCCATGCATCCAGATGACTGGGCTTTTAAAACAAAAGATTCTTGCATGCTAAAAAAATATACAGAGGTTATTTCAAACAATTTTTTCAGATACCCCAAACCGAAAGATGAAAACCTCCTGACATTCCACCCAGTCAGAGAAATGCTGCAGCTAAAGAGATTCAGAAGCTGTTGGACAAAAGAGTCATCCAGGAGTTCCCGCCAGACCAAAGAGGATTCAGACCTTACTCAAGGTTCTTTTTCGTTCCAAAGAAGACAGGGTACCTGAGACTAATTTTGTATCTAAGCAACCTGAACCAATTTGTAAAGAAATCAAAGTTCTGAATGGTCATGGTTCAGTCCATTCTGCCTTTTTTCCAGAAGGATGATTGGATGTTCTCAGTCTTCAGGATGCATGCTATCAGATCAAAATGAACAGATGCTCCCAGAGATACCTGCACTTTTGGTTGTGAGCCAGCCACTATCAGTTCAGAACCCTGTCCTTTGGTCTCAACACAGCCCCCAGGGTGTTCACCACGCAAGCAGGCATCTCCTAGAACAGTACAGGGACTATTTTGCAAGCTTTGTCAAACACTAGGCATTACAGTCAACATCTCAAAATCCAAACTAAAACCGGTGCAGAGCCTGGAGATCATAGATGCCCAGTTAAACACAACAAATCAGATTTCTTCTCTTCCTGCTCATCGTATAGATACAGTCAAATTCCAGGTTCAGCAAATTCTTGTTCATCCTGCTCCCCGAGCCAGACTTATCCTTCAGGCTCTAGATTTGATGGCAGTGGCTATAGTCTTAATTCCCTTAGCACATTTCTACATGCATGCCTTCCTATGGACTCTAGCTGTTCAGTGGTCTATTCTATAAAATCCTCTATCCTTCTCAGTTAAACTCACTTGGGTATACAGAAACCATCTTCTTTGGTGGATCCAGTTGGACGACATTTACCTGGACTGCCCCTTCGTTCTAGCTCCTCCAGTAGCCACAGTGATCAAAGACACCTCCTAACTGGTATGAGGGGACATTTCTTGGAAAAGACAGTCCGAGGCATGTGGTCCTCTCAAGAGACCAATTCGCACATCAATGTCCTAGAAATTAGAGCAGTCCTGTTAGCACTGCAGACTTTTCAAGATGTTCTCCCTGTGGGGACTATTGCGATTCAAACAGACAACATGTCTGTAGTCTGGTACATCAACAAACAAGGGGGAACCTGATTTGATTTACTATCAAAATGTGGAATGGCACTTAATGCGAAACTTGGATGGCAGTATGCGCGTTTTCCAGTTTTCGTAATGCAATCTGGAAATGTTCGAATCCTCATTAGCAAATGACTGTGTGCATTTGCTAATGTGGGATTGATGTTCTGATAACAGATCGCACTACAGTGGGGATTGGGAAATTTACCCTTTCCCTCACTGCAGTGCGATCTCGGAGTTGGAATATATAATATGCAGGGGGTGTGGGGAGTATAACCCCCCACATGGGGGTTGCAGGGGGGCTTTCCTCCTGCAAAAACATTTATGGTAACAAGAGCTTTCGACATTGGAACTTTTGGTGCTCAGATGTTGATTCCGCGGTTACCATTTTCGACATTTTGGTAATTCTGTATTACCAAATTCAGAAAACGAATTTTATCAGAAGTGGAAAATTGTTTTGATTTTCCACATTTTGATAGTAAATCACCTGATCTTATCCCCCCTACTGAGAAGCTATGAGAGTGTGGCAGTGGGTGATCTCCTCCATCTGCTTTCTTGTGGCAATGCACATTCTGAGAAAATCCACCGTACTAGCTGACAAACTCAGCAGGTCCATGCTGATGCCTCACGAGTTGTCTCTCAATCAGTCAGTGGCGGAGAAGATTTTCAGTTGTTGGAGCCAACATTCCTGCGATCTGTTTACATCTCCCCAGAACAACAAGTGCATCAGGTATTTTGCCCTGATCTCCCCTTCAGGAGTAGACACAGAGAGGTGCTCTAGTTCCTGTGTGTCCCTCTTGTCTCCTTTATGCCTATGCCCCGATACCTCTAATTCCAAAATTCTTACAGAAAGCCAGTCAGTTGAAGAGCTCAGTTTTCCTCATTGCCCTCTTTTGGCCTCACCAGGTATGGTTCCCATTCTCATTTTCGTTATCCTTCATGGATACTAGACTCCAATCCAGACCTTCTGTCACATTCCTCCGGGATGAAACATCCCAATATTCCAGGCCTCAAACTAACCGCATGGTTTCTCCAGTTCCATTAATAGGTAGGCAGCCCAGGCTTTCCTCCCTGGATCATCATGTGCTTTTATCTTCCTAGAAAGCTTATACTAGGAAGATTTACAGGAGTAAATGGAAAAGGTTCTCAATTTGGGCCTTTAAAAAGGAAATAGACCCTTTTACTGCTCCTATTTCTTCTGTACTGGAGTTTTTAGCTTCTCCTTTTTAGAAAGGTGCTAGTTTTTCCACAGTCAAAATGCAATTAGCAGCCATATCAAATTTTCATTCAGGAGAGAAAGCGTCTTTTTTAGCTTCTTCCCAATTGTGCAAAGCTTTCCTAAAGGGCACTGTTTTACTCAGGCCTTCACTGAAAAAGCCATCACCTCCATGGGATGTTGTACTTCAGGGGTTGACACAACAATCTTTTGAGCCTTCAGCCAAAACTGATTTAAAAGTTTTGTCATGGAAAACAGCATTTGTATTTGCTATTACATCTGCAAAGAGAATTTCCAAACTCCAGGTTCTATCATCCAAATCCCCTTACACTGTTTTTCACAGAGATAGAGTTGCCTTATGAACCAATCCATCCTTCTTACCAAAAGTAGCCTCTGAATCGAATATCAAACAATTCATTTACCTGTCTTCTTCCCTAATTTTTCAAATACAGGAGAATACATGCTACATCTTTTAGATGTACATAGACAACTGCGTTTCTGTTTACACAGGGCAAAGGATTTCCGGAAAACAGACCGATTGTTTGTTTCTTTCTCACCAAACAGATTGGGATCACCAGTTTCTAAAGTTACCCTGGCCAAATGGATTATTGATTGCATTTCTTTGGTATATTCCTAGCAAGGTCTCTCTGTACCAAAAACTCCTAAGGTACATTTAGCTAGATTCATGGCCATTTCTTCTGGCTTCTAGTCTAGAACTTTCACTGATGATATCTGCACAGCGGCTTCCTGGTCTAATGCCCATACCTTTATCGCCCGTTACAAAATAGATTTGACTTCTAGAACTAGAGGTGTGTTTGTTCTTTAGTTCTCTGGAATATCCTTCCATGAGGGCCACCCAAGATTCATATAGCTGGGGACTGACTCTCGTATGTTGAGGAAGAATGAAAAGGACAGCATCAGATATTAAAGTTATGTACTCACCATAACTAGGTGTCTGTTTTGTCCATTTTCATTCTTCCCCAACTCCCCTCCCTCCTTCCCCCTTCCTGTCATCTTCTGGAGTGATCTAATGGATATTTTGGAACCTTTTGTTCCAGGTTTGAGCCCTAACTTTACTGTTATGCCCTTTTTCAACTATATTTTTGGATCCGTAAGGCAGCAAACTCAATCTGAGGTATTGTAGGCTGACTAGACCATTATGGGTAGAGAGACGAGCTTGAGAGTTGGATCTGCAAGAATGTGGAATGCGGCTGAGTTGGATCTGTAACCCTTATGTTGAGCAAGGATGAAAATGGACAAACAGATGCATAGTTATGGTGAGTACATAACTTCAATTTGGTTAGTGTCAGACTTTGCCAAACACTCCCAAAACATTCAACACAGGAACATCCACTCAACCTTCACCTGCATACCACCATCATGCAAGATACTCCAGATCAACTCAGAAACTGTAGAAATGCTGCTTGACAATTAAACAGACCCCGAATAAACCACTCTGCATGAACTATACAGGCTCATCAGAGGCAGAAATGATGCACATTCAGTAAATCTTCACTGTAAGGCTGTAACAAACACAGTAGGTCCTATCATTAATTCACCCAGAACCCCTTTAATGCAACACATGGGGAGAAGATAGACTGCCTCCACAACCAACATTCTCCACAGAAATGCCAGCCCATCTGTGTTAATTCCAACAGCAAACTCATCCCTCCTTTCATAAACAGCAGAACTAGAGTTGTGGAAATTAAATGGCCTATTGACCCATACATGTCATCTGCACTGCTGTCCCACTGATCACCCAGCCAACCCCAGTTCAGAGTAGTCCAAAGATTGTGGGTGATTAGCAACCCACTTGTTTATTACAGGCTTCAGTGCATCACTTCATTTTAAGCTGGCAACATTAAGGGTTGAAAAGAAAACCCAAACATTGTACAACTCATCACTATCATCAGTAAGATCGTTGAACAGTCCCTTCCCACCTCAGATACCCACAGAGTGCCATATCTATTTTAAATCATTTGATTGCTAATCACCACTAATGACTATTTTCACGTCATTTGGCACATGAGAAAATTATGATTTTTAATAAGAACTCAAACAACCTCAAAGGTGGGTTAAGCATTTCTGATTTTTTTTTTTGTAATTTGTTTCACATTGCCATGCCTCTCAGTCATCCCTGATTTTTACTCAAGTTTTAGCGATATGTCCGTATTAATCCCTCCTAAAACTGGTGACTTTTAGAGAAAATGTAGTGAATTACAGTTAATAAATAATGACAATATTTACAGTTATAGACTTCTTTACTTCAGAAACTGTACATTGTTACATTATTTTATTCTGATAATGTTTCAGGATAAGAGTACTACTATTTTTAAAAATGTGCCTCTCTGTCCCAGATTCTGCTGAGATTTGTCGAAAGCTATAAACACTGCTACAAGGTTTAACTATATTTTTAATAGTTAGTTGGTGGGTAGACTTGAATATTTACAGGATAATTTAAATATATTTATAAGCATATAAGCAACTTATGCTGTGGTTGTTAAGAGAACATCGCCTAAGCCTCCCAGGCTAAAGATTAAGAAACTTCAGAAGTTAGTATTCATACCCACACCTAAGACGCATACCTCTAAGAGTCATTCCACACCTAAGACGCATACCTCTAAGAGTCATAAGGGTGCAGACTCCTAGCGTTTATAGCCCACTGAGACTGCATAAAACCATGGTAATATTTAGTAGGTGTCTGTATTGTAAGGCATGTGGATAGCATGCTCACCAAGCTGGATAAGAATAGGGTGACAGCTATCTTTCTAGAGCCTGGGATGTAACAAGAGCTGTTAGATGCCTCCATCCTAACAAATATGATTACGACCTGATTGTGGCCCACGTGGGGGTGAAAGATTTTTGACACCCTGCCCAGAGGGACATGCAGATGGATATGATTGAGGTTGCTATGCATGTGCCTGAGGTAGGAAATATACTGGTGTATTTTGCTATCACCCAGAATTATGCTGAGATTCACAGACAAGATAATTGTGTGCCAGCTTGGGGTGAGATGACTGATAAGTCTTCCTGCTTTGCTAGGGATGACCTTTACCTCCCTTAAAAAAGTTTTCACATTCTGACTAAATCCTTTGCTGTCCCCATTGTGCCTTTTTAGGCGGAATCCATCTGATGAACATTCCAGCATAGTAAATTCTTATTTGGAACACATTCATGTGGCTCTACTCAGTGCTAGCAGTCTTAACAAAAAATACCCAAACTTGAGGCATTTCCAGTGTATGTATAGTTAGAGAAACAGGATTTCAGTGCAATGAAACACTCCTTCAGTTCCTGGTTATAATACCCGTCACGTCTTCAGACCCACTGGCAATTCTGAGGGAGTATCGGTATTTGCTAAGGATATCATCACCTCATTACAGGTTCTGTAGGACACCACATGTGAACTCCTAGAAGTCCAAATCACTTTAAACATGACTAATTTCCACTTCCAGCTAGGTACAGAACATATTCTATGTCCCCTTGATAGCTGTCTTAACTCATTAGCTGAAATTCCCATTAAACCCAAGACCTATCTAATGGGGTACTTCAACTATGCATCAGTAAACTGACCTACACTCCAAATGTTAGCATGCTCAGTGCTTCCTTGACATTATAAATGCTAGCGCTCTTTCACAAATAGTTAACTATTCTACTAGGGAGCTTAATATCCTGGATCTAGTCCTCATAAATATGGCCACATCTTGCACAGTTCCATATCTATTGTCATGTCTTGTTAAATCAGACCATAATTTAGTGACTCATTCCTTTAAAACTGGTGATACTTCCTCTGTAAATAGCTCTGTATTTAGGGAAAAGCAATTCTTCAGTTACTTGATGACTTAAATAAATTCTGCTGTAATCCTCTTCTGAAGGATCCTATTGCTAAAGCTGCTACGTATGCCTCTGACTTGTACTCCCAATAAAATAGTTGTATTTATAAGGCAGTCCCTATTCACAACAAATAGAATGAGAAATTTAAAAAATTGTGGTGAAATACCCCCTGTAAATAAATTATATAACAAGAGAAAGAAACTGTTTAATGTTTATGAGGTCTCATTCTACCTACCTTAAGAGTACACTTAAGCAAACTAACAAAGAGCTGAAGGGAACATTAGGAAGTGCAAGCTGATTATGAACTTAAAATAGCCACTAAAACCAAAAATAATTGTAAATCCTTCTTTAACCATGTCAGAAAGTTAAGAACTAACACCCAATAGTGTTCTGAGATAGTCCACAATAATACTATACTCTCTGACCCAAAGGAAATAGCTAATATCGTACATAACAAATGTAGTGTGAATTTTACTCAACCCACAGTTATAGCTATCCCACAGGTTCTAAAATCCCAGCCACCCACTTCAGTTACTGTGGAACAACATCTCTCAGCCCTTTCAAAAACTAAGAATACTTCATCCATGGACTCTAACAACATACCAGAGTGCTTGATTATCATGCCAAATATAGCATTTCTAAAACCCCTAATTAAACTCTTTCAACTAAGCCTTCCCACTGGTTACATTCCTGAAGTCTGAAAAACTGCTATTGTAAAGCCATTACACAAGGGTGGCCCAACCACAGACCCTGGTAATTATAGACCCATTAATCACGCAAGCCTCATATGTAAAGCTGTGGAGCACATTATCTCAGAAATGGACAGTGAACATTTCTCAACCCTGGACCCCTCATCAATTTGGCTTTATCAAAGGAGGAGGGTCCTGCCTCTTTCACCTCATTAATTTCTTTGAAAAAGTAACTGAAGCAGTTGATAGTGGTTATATGCAGTGCACACAGCATATGTTGACTGGCCAAGGTCTTTGACACTATTCTCATGCAAGCATTATTGATAGACTTGGAAATCTGAATATAAATCCTTATATTATGTGATGGATAGCTAATTGGATGTCTGACAAACCCATGTGACTGGAGTAGCAGGTGCCACTTCTGAAAGCAAAACAGTTACCAGTGCAGCCCTTCTTTCTTGTCATATATTTCACAGACCTTCAGGTCAGCACTTCTAGTCTATGGTTAACTAGGATTGCAGATGACTGTAAATTGGTTGTTGTTATTTAATCTTCAGCTGACTCACAATTGCTCTGATATGGTTTAGATTATGTTAACGATTGCTGCAAAGGCAATAGCCTCAAATTAAATGTAAAAAAATGTAGGATCATTCATTTTGGTAAACAAAACATTTTTTCTTACTGTATAGAAGATGTACCCTTCCAGCCAGACACTGTTGTAAGGGATCTAGGTACTCTTGTTGATAATTCCTTATCATTTGATCATCATATCTGCACAGTCGTTCGGGAAGCCTTGATTTCCCTTTACGCATATCTTATCATCTTATCAGACCCATTAATGAATATAATGTACCTTTTGGCATATAATTTTTCAATTGCTTGCAGCCACTACTATATTATATTTATTTACATTGATTACATGCACAGTCGTTTCAATTGTCTCTATCTGGCTTGTGGCCTATTTAGTGTAAATTAATATTATAATTGTTTTTGTTCATTTTACAAATGCTGAACTTTTGTCTGATAATGTACTGATATCCACCTTTTCTAACTCTCCCTCTTAAACAGTTGGTTTCCTGTTTTTACAATCCCTATTTCACTGCTCTGTGATTGTTTATTCCCCAACTGAATCAACACCACATCTCAAGAGGTCTAACACCAAGTGCCTGCAGTGTATGTCCCAACCATTTAGTTACCTCAGAAATTGTTCTTAAGCAGTGCTAGGCTACTGGCATGCACACTACTTGGACATCTTGGTGTTTAACTTGGGCTCCCTTCCTCCTTCAGCCCTTTATAGTTACCTTACATCTTTCTGTGTGGTCGCACTGTATTTCACAGTATAGAGAAAAAAACAAAACAATCATGAAATTAACATAACATAAAAGGGGACTTGAAGACTAGAAGAGTTTCTATCAGTGCTGAGCTCTGCATGGTGTTCGAGCTGGCTGATTGTGTTTTAGATTACCAGGTCCTGCCTCGTGGTTCAACCTGCTCCATTTGCTCTTTCTCCGCTTGGGCTCACTCTAGTCCCCTATCCTACTACCAATTCCCACCCTCCCCCTCTACTCATAAATATAAATCAAACAAGCCACTCCCCCACTTAAAACCAACCAATCGCAACCTTTAAACTAATGACTCATAACCCAAAGCTCATAGAACCACCCACATATTATACTCTTTAGATCTATACACTTAATCCTCCCCCTCCTACACAGTATAATATATACTAGCCCTCTGTCGCTAGCCTTTTTCTACACATACAATTATCACTTTCCTCTTAGATTAAACAACTATATATTCTTAAAGTCACTACCACTCCTCTTACTGATCACTCCTCTTGAAGTATATCTTATTTACCTATCTAATGTGCTTCTATTACACATGATTGTCTTATTTTTTCTCTTCCTGTTCTCTGCCATTACATCCTATGAACATCAACTTTCTTCAGTCCATCCACCCCCACCATTACACTACAATAAAAACACACACTTTAATATATCATCAAGCCTATTCAACACCATCACAGTAAAACTTTTCAAATACAAATGCATACCCAAACACCCTCCATCTCAGCCACTCACAAACAAAACAAACGTACTCAAATACCCTGACTTACTGACAAACCTAATATCAACAATTAAGCTTAGTGGCGATATCCACCCAGGCCCCAAAGTCAGTCAACAAAAAACAGCCATGACAGCCTCCTAAACACTGATATTAACATTAACCTTTCCAGTACAAACTCAGACCTATTATTTCTAAACATGAACCTTAGGAGCTTATCAAATAAAATTCATGAATTGCATGCATCCCTCTCTCTCTCTACTCCCCAAAAATAGCAGTCCTAACTGAGACCTGGCTCAAACCATAAACAGTGAGATTCTACCCCAAGGCTATAACATCCATAGCTCAGACAGAGTAAATAAACGAGGAGGAGATATAGCGGTATTGTACAAAAACACACTAAAACTCAAATATCTGGACTTACATCCACCAAAACTAAATAATGCTGAGATGCTATTTTCTAGACTAGAATTAAACCCCAACAAATTCATAATCATCATAGCAATGTACAGTCCTCCTGGAATGACCCCACCATAATAGAAGACTTCCTGCACTGGTCATCCACAACCTTTCCACAGAAAACCATTGTTATGGGTGACTTCAACTTAGACTGACTAATTTGTACCTCAGAAAAATCCCACAAACTTCATAAACTTACATGGATTCTCCCAGTTAATAAAAGCCTCAACTCAGATAGATAAAAAAAAAAAACAATAGACACTCAGCACTGGATTGGACCTTATCCAATAAACCATCACTTGTCAGTCAGGATGTCTCCCAGATAGTTTAAGCAACCATCTACTCACCTACCTCCTCAGCCAAAATCTACATTCCCCCAAAAGCACTATATTTAGGTATGTGTGTAACAGAAAAAAATTATCTCCCCAAACCTTCACATCAACCATACAACAATGCAAATGGACCTCCCTATCTTCACTCCCATTAAACTGAGCAGTATCATACTTCAGTGATACTTTCCTGGACATACGAAACAGCCAAGCCCCCCTTAGAACCTTAAGATGAAAGGCAAACTATGCCCCATGGTAACCAAAGAAACAAAACTCCTTCTCAGAACTAGAGATAAAGTTTGGCCATAATATCAGTCTAATAAAAGCCTGGCCACACTAAACTATTACCAGCAACTAAAAAAAAAAACAGGTAAAAATTACAAAAGATTCTACTATATAGCAGCCCAACAAAACACCAAAACAATCCCCAAAATGTCTGGACAACTATAAATTAGTTCTTACAGCCAGACCAATCTATAACCCCAACTCCCTCGACCACAAATAAGCTAGATAGTATAGACATTCAATTCAATACCTACTTCACCAGTTCCATTCTAAACTTAACCAAAACAAATAGCACTATGCCACTAAAAATCTACACTGAACCCAATGAAACAGCCATCAATTTTTCTTTTAAGCCGATTCAAACTAGTGCTATAAAAAGAATGCTCCACAAACTTAAACCTACCACCCTAGCTGCTGATCACCTACCCACTGACTATATTAAGATAGCTGCTGACATCATAGCCTATCCAATCTCTACATTGATTAATCGCTCCATGACTGAGCATCAAGTTCCCAAAATCTGGAAAACTTCCTACATAATACCCATACACGAAGGAAGAACCTGTACTGACCTTTCTAACTACAGACCAATTGCAATTCTGTCACCCCATACTCAAGATCTTACGAAAATGCATTCACCCCAAGTCATGAATCACCCTCTAATAATCTTCTAACTAAAACCACCCAACATGGCTTTCGACCCAACCACAGCACCACTTCAGCTCTATTAAGCTTTACAGACACCATCAACTATCTCAGAAATAATTGACAACTAGTCTCCTCAATATTCCTAGACATGTTTAAAGCCTTTGATACAGTCTCCCACCAAAAACATCTTCACAAACTCCTGTCTCTTAAACTAAGCCATTCTGCCCTTCACTGGTTCCATGACTACCTATCAGACTGACATCAAGCCGTAAAATGGCAAAATTAATTCTCCCCTACACTACCTCTTACACTAGGTATACCTCAGGCCTCAGTTTTAGGTCCACTCTTATCCAGTATCTTTACTAACAAGCTCCACTCTGCTACAAACCTGGGTACAATCATACAGTATGCTGATGACATCACACTCATCTGTCCAGCCCACTGCCTCTGTAAACTTCAAGAAAAAAAAACAGCTTCTTCTCTGCAGTAGAATCCTGGCTTGATAACTCTCACTTAATCCTGAATCCCAATAAGGCAAAACTAATGATCTTTGTAAATATTAAGCCCTGTGACCACCACTCACCCTTCCATATCTACTCAGCTAATAACACCAAGATAGAACCAGTACCACACATCAAGCTACTTGGCATCACAACTGATAACAAAAAATTCAGTAAGCATCTGTCAACTGTTATAAACAAAGTACACATAAAACTAAGCTCTCTCTCTACAGATCTAAACCATATCTCATTGACTTCATTAGACAATGTATTGCCAGGACTCATTTACTATCTCCTGTCCTGGATTCCGGCGTGTAGCTCGCGAGACATTTGCCTGCGAGCTACATCGCCGAAACCAAACGGCTGCATCAGCACTTTGCCGTAGTGCAAAGTGACTGAAAAGCATAGCCGCTGCAACTATAATCTATGGACGGGCAGCTGCAGCCGTACGGGCTGTGTAACGCATTCCTTCTTCTCGTGCAAGGAATGCATTTATTTAATTATTTATTTATTGTGTTGTCAGACCTTGAATAAACAATCTAGCTAAACGAGGCACTTCATATTACAAGATCGCTAGATTTGCTAATAACTCCCCATACAGATCACATCACTGTAATGCTTTACAACAACTAAACTGTTTGAAATTACCCACCCAACTTACAATAGACTGCAACATAGTATATCAACCTGAAAAATGTCCAGCTCTACAAGACCTACTTAAACCCCAATCCAATACAAGGCAACTCAGATCTTCTGACAAGCTTCTGTTATAAGTCACTAAGGCCAACAACTTCTGTGGAAATTATATCTACTCCAATCACATCTCCAGGACATGGACTTTGATCCCCCAACATAAACTAACCATTGCTAACCCCTTAAAATTTAAAACACTTCTCGAGCCCCACATAACAAACTCCTGGCTTTGCTCTTGTCTAAATCCCGACTGAACACTGTCTCTATTTAATCTTACCTGAGAACTTTCAATAACAGATCTTGAATTTATGAAGCTACCCTTAAATCTCTTACTCCCACTTTTTAACCACTAAGACATATATCTAACTATGTTTCTTTAAATATTATAGTGTTCTTTGTACATAAGTGTGATGTTTCTCTAATTGTATGATGGCTTTTATAACACATTTATGATTATTATCAACCAAAGGTGTGAAAGTTGATAATCTCATCATATGTTTTGTATTTTTCTCATATTACATATATATTCTTTGTAACTTATGGGACTTTTTTGAAGGTCCCAACTTACATTTGTATTTTCTTATGTATTCTCTGTAGGGTTATTTTGGTTTACTCATCTTATGTTTGTAGTTTCTTAGATTATGTATTCTGTGTAACTAGTATGGCTTTTCTCCCCCGGGCCACCTCTGAAAATGGGTGGCCCACCCAGTCGGACTATCCTGGTAAATAAACATAAAATAAATAATAAAATAAACATATCACCCAACTTGAGAGACCTCAGAGATTAATAATTAAAAAGATCAGTGACCTCAAAAATTTTAGTTATCTGGAGAGACTGCCAGCTCTTTCCCTGTATTCAGTCTCTTACAGACTCTTTGTGGAGATCTGTGTCTAGCCTTTCGTGTCATGAAAGATCCAACCCTATTTGATCTCCTGTTCCTTCTCAGAACTAATGTACATGAAATAACCTGTTAAAGGATCTAAAGCTTCATCAGCAGATAAATAAGACATGTTGGCACGATAGATTTATATTCCAGTGTATTCCTCACCTCTTGAACAAACTTCAGCTACATATCAAGCAAACTAACACCCTTGCTACCTTCAAGCTAAACCTAGATAATTGGATGAAGAGCCTGAAATTATTTTCCAGTCTATCTTGTCTTGCCTTGTTTGATGCTAGAGGGAAATTTTGAATAGGGTTTTTGGCTAGGCTTGAAATGTTCTCAGACCGATTGCCTAGTACTTACCTATGAATTTATACCTATGCATTTTCTCTTTTATAATCTAATACAAATCTATAATTTACAATTTACAGAAGTAAACCCAAAACAAACAATAAAAACAAACCTTACAAGTGGATATAATAAAAGAAGAAAACTCATAGCCAAAATAAAGAAGAGCAACTCCTTTAAAAACAAGTGCTCTCTTATACAACTAAACAAGAAACTAAGATGTCTAAGTCCAACAAGGCCAACTACGAGGTCAGGATATCCCTGCACACTAAGGATAGTCACAAGGTCTTCTTCAGCTGTGTCCGGAACCTTAAAGGTAACACACAGCAGTATGCTGAACTGGTGGTGAACAGTACTGCCTGCACTGATCAGAGTGACATAGCAAATCTACTGGCTGATAAATGCAGCACAGACTTCACCCCCAACTCCATATCGTGGAATTCCCTCCAACATTCTACCTCCAACTATTAGCAGAGAGCCAAGAACACCATCTCCATGGGTCCCAACAACATACCTGGTTGCCTTCTGAACAGTCTAAAACATCACCTATCAGGACAGTTTGAGGCACGGCACTCTTCAACTACAGCCTTGGAACAGGTTGCATTCCAAGTGAATGGAGGACTGCAATAGTCATTCCTCTCTACAAGGGTGGGCCATCAACTGACACAGAGAACTATGGACCCATCAGTCTAACAAGCCTACTATGCAAAGCCATGGAATGATTATCATGGAAATGATAAACAAGGACATTGGCAACCTACAAACACTGGACCCATCCCAATTTGGCTTTATTAAGGAAAGGTTATGTCTACTTAACCTGGCAGACTTCTTTGAGATGGTCACCAAGGCAATGGTTGAGAGTAAAATATAGCATACTGCGTATCTTGACCTAGCTAAGGCATTCAATAGAATATCCCACTCAAGCATTATTGACAAGCTCTCTGAGTATAAATATCTACATAACCTGATGGATTGCCAGCTAGTTCACAAACAGGACCCAAGAAGTTAAGATAGGTGAGACCACCTCCACCAAGAGACCAGTCATCAGTGGAGTACCCCAGGGCTGTGTGCTGGACTGGCTCCTGTTTGGCATCTACTTCTTGGTTCGTGGCCTCTGGCTCACTAAGTTCACAGATGACTGTTAACTGGGAGCTATTATAAATTCCCCCAAGACACCAACATTTTGCAAGAGGGTTTAACACAGACAAATGACTGTGCTAAAGCCATGACCTAAAACTCACTGCCAAAAAATGCATGTTAGTGATCTTTGAGAAACTATCAACCCAAGTTAATTATGCCATCGCTAAAACATCCCTAAGAGTCGACCTTGTAGTAAGGGATCTGGAAACACACGTAGACAGCAGTCTGCCCTCTGACCAACATGTAGCTAAGATAGTAAGAAAATATTTCTGTGTTGCCCAACTTATAGGCAAGGGTTTGGCATCCAAATCCAGGGAAGTTATTGTACCACTCTACTCAGCCCTTTTCAGACCTATCATTTAATATAATGCTTCTCTTGGCATATATCTAACCAGACACTTGCATCAGTTGGAACACCCACAAAGGTTTCTCACTAGAGAATTAAGGGCATGAATACCCTGTCCTACACTGAATCACCTATAGGCTCTGCCTCTGTATTCAGTCTCCTATAGCCTGCTGAGAGGGGATTTTTGCCTAGTTTACAGGGCTTCCTCAGACTCAGATCTGGTGGAGCTGTTACATACGGGCAAAACAAACAGCACCAGAAGCACGCCATCCAAGGATCTGGACTTCACTTGTGACATAAACAGAACATGCTGGAGAGACAAATATCTGTCCCAAAGGATCCCCACACTATGAAATAAGCTCCCTATCTATGTAAACCAGAGTTTATCCTTGACTGTAGTCAAAGAAAACCTTGACAGTTGGATGGGAAATCATAAATTTACCTCCAGTCTGGCCCTCATGTCCCTTATGAACAGAGGCCATCAGTAAGAAAAGTATTGTTCTAACATCTCCCCTTACAAATTTTTAGTTAACTCCCTACTAACAAACCCCTCCCAAATACAGGCACCAATGATACTTGGGACACAAATGGTTTGGGGTACATGGCTAGGCTTATAAGAGCCCTAGTGGTCACTAGCCTAGTAGCAACCTATGAGCCTTTGAACAATAAATCAACAAAACCACTCCACAAGGATCACAGGGCTATATTTTTAGTGCTTTTGTCCTTTTAATGAAAATACTTCACCAGAAATGAACAGTTATGAAGTTTAAGCTGTTATAAAACGTATTAAAAGTCACATGTCAGATGAAAACCAATAGATATCAAACTAATTTTCATATTCATACTTTGATGACATCATCTTTGGCACACACTTAATATTAATCATGTCATTAACATCTGGGCCTGCATTAGAACTAAGATTTAGCTGCCAGCAGTTATTTGATTTCCAAATGATTGTCCATGCCTTCTTTAAATTCATCTTAATCAACATAGTCCAAAACAATATATATATATATATATATATATATATATATATATATATATATATATATATATACACACACACACACTTCTTTAAAATTCATAGATTTACTAGAGTGACTGTCCTTCTCATTTATTGCCTGTAAATGTTTGCAGTAGTTTTGCATAAAATGCCTCACAGGATTCACAACTAGCCAGACGTACAGAGTAACAGCTGTAATGTCTTTTCCCCTTAAAAGGTTCTATATATTCAGCTGTTGTAATGTATGAACTATTTGTCATGCATTTACAGATTTTACATGATCCACAGGAATGAATATCACGTGATGTCATTCCTTGAATTCTTTTTCCCATGTAAAGTTGCTGTTTATGTATTTTCAGTTCTTCTGTAGTTAAAGTCTGTTTTTAAGCATTGTGTCCAATAAATCTGTGTTACCTAAAAGAATTTTCCATTTGTTTTGTAAAATTAGATTAATCTCTGAACCATCAAGAAAATAGTCTAAAAAAGGGACTTTCAAAGCATTTTTGGAATGTGCTCTGCTCTGTGTCCATCATTCGTTTTCCTTTTTTCTTTGTATACCCTATCTAAATATTTAATTTAATGTAAATCTTTATTCATTCCTTACTGTTAGGACTTCGGTTCCATCCTCAGAACCGACACGGCTGGTACCAAGCTCACGACAGTCAAAAACTCTCAGCTAAGACCTACCCATAATGCCCCTCTCATAGTCTCTTCAGATCTTGTATGCCACGTTCATCAGACGTGCCAAGCCTTCTCTCAGCTAAGTGTAGTTTTTTTGTGGTTATTTCGAGTCTTTAGTGTTTGTTAGACAGTTTTTATCGTCTAAAGTTATTTCTCATCTCTACCTCCTCCATTTCCTTACTAAACCCTACCCACTACCTTGGTAGTTCTTTCGTACCATCGTTGGTACTACTCCCTCTCTCCCTACCTTAGTAGGCCCTCCTCTTAGCTTTTTGGTATTTCTTAGTACCATTGTTGGTACTCTTTTCCTGCTATCTGAATAACAAAAAAAAAAAGTGCTTTCTTTCACTATCCTGTCTCTTGTTGCTAGATATAGTTTGTTGTGTTATAATGGTGGATAAGGCCAAGCTTGGGTTCAAGCAGTGAGATAAGTGCGGGCGTAAGATGCCCAATTCTGACGGTCATGCCCGGTGTGTTTACTGTTTGGGCGTTGACCACCTTAATGTTTCTTGTGACATTTCTTCTAGCTTCAGCAACCGTACGTTGGCTGAACACAAGAACAAGCTTATTTGAAAGGGTATGCTGAAATCACCCTTCATGGAGGCTCTTTCTGGGACGGAGGTCTCACCATCTCCTAAGCATAAGGACGTAAAAAAGCATAAGGAGAAATGGAGTCTTTCAATTCCGACATCCCTGTCCTCCTCGGAACAGAGTCCACACCAGGCTTCTCCCACACTGTCGGCGCAGACAGCTTTGGCACCAGGGTCCCTGTCTTCTCCCTTGGTGCCGTCCTTGATTCTGACTCAGACTCCTTCCACTGTACCGGCCTCGGCACCATCCCCCGCAGTGCTGACTTTGTTTATGACACAGGCTCCGATCACTGTACCTGCATCGGTACCATCCCCAGCCACGGTGCCAATGTCTTACATGGCTCCACTGGTAATAACACCTTCAGTTCTGAAGGTCGAGCACCTCCCCAGAACTAGGTATTCTCCATCTTATGACCCCTTTTTGGGACAACAATCTAGTCCATTTTTTGAGAGACGAGACTCTCCATTGGCAGCATCCTTCAGATCCACCAGGAATCTTTCGGAGCAGGATGTAGTGAGGGTTGTGGACCAGCTTCTGGCAGCTAGAGGATTAACAACCCAGACCAGGTCTTCCCTCCCTCTTGGAATGGAAGCTGTCATGGTGTATTCTCCTGTCTAGCCTCCTCCGACCTCCACCCAGGTTTCAGAGACTTTGGTACAGTTGGCCATCCCGGTGCATACTGTCTCAGCTCCGACAGTGGAGGCTTCCCTGTCGGCACCGATTACTCTTGGTGCCACAGCTCCTTTGGAACTGGCACACTCTTGGAGCAGTGATTGGGCTGTCGGCACCGTGGCAACTAGTTTGGCGCCGATTTTTTCTGTGGTGCCATCTATGGCCACGGCTCTCCTGGCAGGTGCTGGTCCTCTCAGAACTCCTCACCTGGAAGCAGGCTGCTCGGGGCAGGGTGTGACCCCGGTTCGAAGGTTGTCCATCTCAATTCTGGGCTCCCATCTCTCCTCGGGTGGGCCTGCTTTCCATTGATGGAGAGGGTTCTTGCTTCAACAGGCTCGCAGTTGATACCATTGACATCAGAACCAGGACCCCCCTCTAGCATGCAGCTGTCCCACCCTTCTACTCTGGAACCTCGAGCACGGGAGCAGCAAGACCTTTCTCCGGAGTCATCCTCAGAAGACCCCACTGGGGAGCCACCCCAGAATAAACTTTGCAAGAGGTAGCATCTTGATTCCCCTGAGGAATCCATCACTGAAGACACCGATTGCGATGAGAGAGAAGGGTCCCCACGGTCTCCCCCGGAAGACGTCTCATTTGGAGACATTCTTGAGGTCCTCAAGCAGAGGGGAGACTGGAAGTCCTCCAACCCTTCTTCAGAGGAATCTGTGTTCTTGCAGGCTTTCCGTGCTTGACTATCTACTTCCTGGGTGACCCCACCCGCAGATGAGCTCAATAGACTTATTGTGCAGCATACCTGGAAGACCCCGGACAACATAGAACCCGTCCCTCTGAGGCCAGATAAAATTTTGTCCACTCCTGACGACTAACCCAATTGGTCCAAACAGCTGGTAGTTGATTCCATGGTCAAGGCGGCAGCCACCAAGAGGGAACTGGCAGAAGATAGTTCCACTGTTCATCCCCCAAACAGGGAGTCTCGGGCTATGGACAGACTAGGGAAGTAGACCTGTGCTTCAGTGACCTTTGCCATTTGGTCGCTGAATTACCTGCCACACTTTACTCGCCTCCAAAGAGACCTAATTTCAGAAATGTCTGCCTCTTTAGCGGAGGTTCTGCCTGAGGAAGTGCGTGATACTGTTGCCTCTTAGCCAGCTACCTTGGAATCAATCTCGAACTCCTCGATGCGCTTGATTTCTCACACTACCGAGGGAGCAGCTTGAGCAGCCGCATCAGGCATCGTTATGAGACGGCATGCTTAGATGCGTTTGTGGGACTTCATGGACCCTTTTAAATCTTCCTTTGCCAACGCGCCTGTTGATGAATCTTCCCTTTTGGGTCCCAAAGTAAGAGACACACTTTCACTTAGTGAGAAGGACGAAAAGACCTTGTCTGCTGTGGGCATACATTCCCACCCCCACCCCCCCAGAGATCCTACTCCAGGAATCAGAGGAGAGGAAAATTGTGGTTCAAGAAGTCCCAAGGATGTTTTCGTGACACTTGTGATGAGCAATCACCCCGGGCAGAGGGGGCAACTCATCCAGAAGACGCCACTTTCGGGGCAAAGGGGGTCCGCGCAACCAGGGCGCTAGAGATTCCTTCTCTGGCCGGCCTTTCCAGCGCTCCTGAACAGCGGCTTGATTGCTTTCCTCTGGAAGCAGTCTGGGGTCGATTTTCTCTGCACCTACAGGCCTGGCAACTCATAACAATGGATGCATGGGTGCAGAGAATAATATCCAGAGGCTATCATATCCCATTCGATCTCACTCCCAGACCCATAAAACGAATCCCCAATGTCCCACCCAGTCAGAGGGAGGCTGCAGCCCTAGAAATCGAAAAGCTTCTAAGAAAAAGAGTCATCCAACCAGTCCCACCAGACCAAAGAGGATCCGGCTTTTACTCGAGGTTCTTTTTAGTGCTAAAAAAGACAGGGGACTGGAGACCAATCCTGGATCTCAGCTTACTAAACAAATTCATCAAACCTCAAAAATTCCGGATAGTCATGGTATAGTCCATTCTCGCCTTTCTGGGGAAGGACAACTGGATGTGCTCCATAGACCTCCGGGATGCGTATTACCACATAAAGATGGACAAATGCTCCCGAAGATTTCTCCACTTCCGGCTGGGAGCCAGTCATTATCAGTTCAGGGTACTGCTATTTGGTCTCTCGACAGCCCCCAGAGTGTTCACCAAATGCATGGCAGTCGTAGTAGCTCATCTCCAACTACAAGGATTCCAGGTGTTTCCATATCTAGATCATTGGCTCCTTACCACCACGATCAGGAATCTTCTCATTCTCAGTCTCTCTTACGCACAGGGCCTTGCTCTTCCCCTAGGTATCACGATCGACATGGACAAATCACACATGTCTCCAACAAGAGCACTGGAATTCATTGGAGCGATCTTCAACACAACATTCTGTCAAGCTTCCCTTCCTCCTCACAGGCTTTCAAAAATAAGAAACCAGATTCAAGTCCTCCTCCCGCAGACATGCAACCATTACCTTAGTACCACTGGCAAGGTTGCACGTGAGACTATTATAGTGGCTCTTTCATCACAATGGTTGGTCTTAACCCACCCACTCGAAAACATGATACATCTTACAAACCTTTGCAAGAAAGAAATGCTATGGTGGATGAAGCCAAAAACAAATCTTTGGTGTTGACTGTTCTGTTTTCCCCAGCCCAGGGCCACGGTGACCACAGACACTTCCCTGTTAGGGTGGGGGAGGGCATTTCCAGGGAAAGATGGCCCAAGGTACCTGGTCCCCCATGGAGGCCAATTTGCACATAAATGTCCTGGAATTGAGGGCACTTTTCTTAACATTGCAAGCATTCCACACATCCCTTCCTTCCGGGACCATTGCAATTCAATCGGACAACATGTCAGTCATCTGGTACATTAACAAACAAGGTGGAACCAGGTCTTACCCCATGTGTTGGGAAGCCATGAGAATTTGGCATTGGGTGATGGCGTCCAACAGCTTTCTTATAGCAACGCACATTCCCGGGAATTCCAGTCTTATTGCAGACAATCTGAGCAGGAACAATGTTAAGTTGTCAATCTCGCCTTCATTCTTGCTGGATGGGTTCGGAGCCGATCCTCGGCTCCGACTCGGCATACTAAAAGCTCGAGAGCTAATTCCACCGGCTCGAGGCTCCCCTATATCCCACAATGCTAGGCGGTAACTACCCAGATCTCGTTTGCCGCTATAGCTGACGAGGTGCTCTTCTACCGGCTCAGGCAGGTTAGTTTAAATATTACCTTTTGGTATTCGATAAACTCTTTCTTGTTTATAGATATAGCCCCTTTTAGTTTATTTTAGACTTTAGATCTCTCGACTCCCTTCTTTGTCGAGTATATATATTGTTTTTTTCCCCTTTCCCCTTATCTTAGGCCTTCGGCCCTCCCTTCCCCAGTCCTTAGTGACTAAATTTTAGTATTTCCTTTTTTTGTACTATAAGGGTTTTTGTGTGTGTGTGTTTATAGCCTTTACTTATAACTTAAATAATCTTTTATTCAGAGTGTGTCTGTGTGTTTGTGTTGTGACAGACATTTCCTCGATGTCTAAGGAAAAGGTCTCAGGCTTCAAGAAGTGTGATTCGTGCTGTCAGAAAATGTCTCTGACAGACGGTCACACTTCTTGTGTGTATTGCCTGGGGCCTGTGCACCTGCAGGACTCATGTGCTGTCTGTCATGGTTTCAGCCCTCGAGTCCTGCAGGAGCGTAAAAACAAACTCATTTTACGGGGTTTGTTGAAACCTGAAGGCCCCCCGACTCAGTCCAGTTCGGGAAAACCTTCTAAGGCTTCAAAACAGTCGACTCCTGCTCTTGAGTCGACTGTACAGGTGTCGAAGCAGGTTCCGACATCGGCTCCGGCCGGAGCCGATGTTCTTGGGCCAAAATCTGTTACCTCGGCTCCGGCTGGAGCCGAGGCTGTTAAGGCTTCATTGGCTCCGATACTATCAGAGCCACATACAAAAAAGAGATCAAGATCCCCTTCTGGATCTACTTTTACTATTACTTCGGCTCCGGCTGGAGCCGAAGCTAGCAAATCCCCATCGGCTCCGATACCATTATCGGAGCCATCTTACAGGAAGAGATCCAGGTCCCCCTCAATCGGTTCCGTACACTCGGCACCAGGATCTCCTCTCCTTTCGGAACGGAGCCACAAATCACATTCCTCTCGGTCTTCCAGGTTGTCAGACCATGACTTGCAGAGGGTGGTGAGTAGACTTCTTAAGTCCGAGGCACTAGCCCAAATGCTCCATAGCCCGACTCATCAGTCGTTGGCTATTCCAGTCCCTCAATATATTCCTCCTCTGACTCCTTCGAGTTCGGAGCCAAGGCTTGTTGGACCTATCACTGTCGGTGCGTCGGATCCGATACCATCGTATTCGGCTCCGTCGTCCGCTCCGATCTCCTCTTTGGAGGGATCTCGGCGCCGGGCTTCCCTCGTCGGCTCCGAGGGGGCGAGTGGCATCGGACCCTTGTCCGACCCCGTTCTCCCTCTCGGAGCTTCGGCGCTGGTGAGTTCGGCTCCGACATCGGCTTCGGAGCCGTCTCTGTCGGTGCCGGGAGGGGTTCTTGTCTCTTCGGAGCGAGAGCCTCGGACCTTGCCTGACAGGGATGCCTTCGAGGTCATGCGGAGCGTGCTAGAACCGGGTTCTGCCCCGCAGTCGGTTCCTTCAGCTCCTCCTTCTACAGTGCCTGCGGAGATTTCTGCTCACCCCCTTGTTTTACACCGTAGAGAACCAACTCCTCAAGTTTCCCCATTGGGAATTTTCTCCTCTTCCGAGGTCTCTCCTGACCCTGCTGGAGATCCCCCTAGGAAGAGGCAGTGCAAGAGGAAGCACATTGACTCCCCTGAGTCTATCACCTCTGACACTGACTTGGAGGAATCCGAAGGGTCCCCACGTTCCCCCTCTGAAGATGTCTCCTTTGCAGACATCCTAGAGATACTCAAACAGAGGGGAAATTGGCCAGCCCTTAACCCTTCGGAGGATGAGTCGGTGTATCTTGAGGCGTTTGGTTCTCGCCCTTCTACCTCCTGGGTGTCCCCTCCCTTTGACCCCCTTATGGAAGTGGTGGCAAGGAAGGCGTGGACAGCTCCTGACTCAGTGGAACCCACCCCGAGGAGACCATCCAAATTTATCACTGCTCCCTCAGACAAACAGTTTCTCTCCAAAGGTGTCCCGGTTGATGCTATGGTGGTGGCTGCGGCCACAAAGAAGGAACTAGCTGATCCTTCTGTTCCTGTCCATCCTCCTAATAAAGAATCTAGGACCATGGACAGGTATGGCAAGCGGATGTTTTCGTCAGCGACCTTTTCTATGCGGTCGCTGAACTACTTATGCCACTTCACCCGTCTCCAAAGAGATTTACTCAAGGATATGGGTGAATTGATGAAGGATCCTACAGCTGAGGGGTTCAAAGACACAATGAACTCCCAGTTGGCTACCCTAAATTCAATAGTGAACTCTTCCATGCGGCTGGTTTCATACGCAGCAGATGGAGCGAGTAGATCTGCAGGCACAGGCATTGCATTACGAAGGCACGCCTGGATGCGACTGTGTAATTTTGCGGACCCTTTCAAGGCGTCCTTCACCAACTCCCCCTTTGACGGATCATCTTTGTTTGGTCCACAGGTGAAGGATACATTGACCAGGTGCGAGGTGGAAGGTAAGACTCTCTCTGCCGTAGGAGTCCATTTTTCCACCCCTTCTAGACCCTATCCCAAAGGTCAGAGGGGAGGAAAAATGTGGTTTCGCAAACAATCTCAGGGAGTCTCATCTGACGCACAGGGTCGATTCCCCTCTAGAGGCAGAGGGGGGAACAATAATCGACACCGCCCCAGAGGCAGAGGAGGTCCGCAAAACCAGGGTAGCAGAGAAGTGTTCTCTGACAAACCCTTTCAGCACCCCTGAGGGGCTGCCCGGCTGTCCGCCTTCGGAGGCAGTCGGGGGAAGATTATCGCTGTACCCAGAAGCCTGGCTTTCCCTAACTCAAGACAAATGGGTACAGTCGATCATATCCGAGGGTTACAAAATTCCCTTTATTCACATCCCATCTCAGCCAAAAAAATCCCTTCCAGATGTTCCACCCGGTCTAAGGGAAAAAGCAGCTTTGGAAGTTTCAAAGCTGCTATTAAAAAGAGTCATCCAACCAGTCCCAGCAGACCAGCAAGGATCCGGAATCTACTCCAAATTCTTTTTGGTACCAAAAAAAACAGGGGACTGGAGGCCCATTCTGGATCTCAGTCATTTAAACAAGTTTGTCAAGAAAACAAAATTCCGGATGGTCACGCTACAGTCCATCCTACCCTTCTTGGGTCAGGACAATTGGATGTGCTCTATAGATCTTCAGGACGCGTACTATCACATCAAAATGAACCGGCGCTCCAGGAGATATCTCCGCTTCAGGCTGGGAGCCAGTCACTACCAGTTCAGAGCCCTGCCCTTTGGTCTCACTACAGCCCCCCGAGTGTTCACCAAATGCATGGCAGTGGTCACGGCTCACTTGAGGTGCCAGGGATTCCAGGTGTTTCCATATCTGGACGATTGGCTCCTTACGGCCACCACCAGGCATCAGCTTTTACTATCCAGAAATTTCACCATGCAAACCTGTCAAGCTCTAGGCATATCAATAAATTTCGAAAAATCTGCCTTGTCGCCTTGTCAGTCTATTACTTTCATAGGCGCCAAATTAGATACGCAGACTCTTTCAGCAACGCTCACAGAGCAGAGGGTTTTAGACATTCGGAACCAAGTTTCCCTACTGTTACATTTGGTCAAAGTCAAAGTCAGACTGGTGTTAAAGGTATTGGGACTCATGGCGGCAGCTATTCCTCTTCTCCCCTTAGCTCGCTTTTACATGAGAATCCTCCAGTGGATGCTCTTTACCCAATGGTCCTTTCAACGACTCCCAATGTCCCATACCATACTGATCACTCAAGTATGCAGGAACCAACTATCTTGGTGGGTCACGTCACCTCAACTTCTCCAAGGAAGACCCTTCTCTCTCCCCCCTCCAGTTGCCACGTTGACAACAGATGCCTCCCTGATCGGGTGGGGGGGGCATTATCAGGGCAGGACAGTCCAGGGCACATGGCAACCCTTCGAGTGCCACTTGCACATAAATGTCCTAGAGATGAGAGCAGTGCTTTTAGCGTTGCAAGCCCTTCACGACTCTCTTCCCATAGGGACTATTGCAATTCAGACGGACAACATGTCCGTGGTGTGGTACATCAACAAACAAGGCGGAACCAGATCATACCCTCTATGTCGAGAAGCACTCAGACTTTGGCAATGGGCGATCTCTTCTCAACGTTTTCTGACGGCGACGCACATCCCCGGGAAATCCAACGTCATTGCAGACAGATTGAGCAGAGCAATTCTCATGCCACACGAGTGGTCTCTAAAGACATCAGTTCTAGAGGAGGTATTTCTAAGATGGGGTCATCCTTGCTGCGATCTTTTTGCTACTCCCCAAAACAGCAAGTGTCAAGACTTCTTCACGCTCTTCCCGTTACCAGACCAACCCACCAGAGACGCTCTAGTCCACGATTGGCCTCGGGGACTTCTGTATGCTTTCCCCCCCTTTCCATTGATACCTCGTCTAATTCAGAAAGCCATCGCATTGAGAGTGACTATGATCCTCATTGCCCCTTACTGGTCTCGACAGATATGGTTCCCCTTTCTTCATCGTTACCTTTTGGAGCAGCCTTGGCATCTGGACCCAGTACCAGACCTGATTACCCATCAGTCGGGTCAGCTGCACCAATCTCTGTCTTCCCTAAACCTCACAGCATGGTTTCTCCAATTCCTACCTTAGCCAGGCTTCCCTCAATATCTCGCTCGGTCAGAGATATATTGATAGCCTCTCACAAATCCTCTACCCGGAAGATTTATACTAGTAAATGGAAACGTTTTTCCTTTTGGGCATCATCGAAAAACATTGATCCTTTTACTGCATCTATCCAATCCATTTTAGACTTCCTGGCGGAACTTTTTCATTTAGGATCTTCTGCGTCAACCATTAGAGTTCAGTTGGCTGCCATTTCTAATTTTCATGTGGGTGTTTCAGAATCCAGCATTATGGCTCACAAGCTCTGTAAGGCCTTTCTAAGAGGTATATTTCTCCTCAAACCTCCGATCAAAGACCCTCCACCTCAATGGGATTTAAACTTGGTTCTGGCGTCGTTAATTCTCCCCCCCTTTGAACCAGCGGCTTCATGTTCTCTGAAATTGCTTTCCTGGAAGACACTTTTTCTGGTGGCCATTACTTCAGCGAAAAGAGTTTCAGAACTACAAGCCCTCTGCAGTCGTCCTCCTTACCTAGTTTTTCACAAAGACAGAGTATCTCTCCGGACGAACCCATCTTTTTTACCAAAAATCTCTTCTCAAGTTAACCTAAACCAGGTTATTGATCTCCCCGTCTTTTTCCCTAACTATTCAAATAGATCAGAGCAAAAGCTGCATTTTTTGGATGTTCATCGCCAACTGAGATATTACTTAGACAGAACTAAACAACTCAGGAAATCTGATCAATTGTTTCTGTCATATGCAGAAGGAAGACTAGGCCTTCCAGTTACCAAAGTATCTCTGTCTAGATGGTTAACTTCTACAATTACCTTCATCTATGAGATTAGACATCAGAAATTACCCTCAAGACCTAGAGCTCACTCAACCAGGGCATTAGCTACATCCATTGCCTTTCAGGACAGGTTGCCAATAGACTCAATCTGTGCAGCAGCCACATGGGCTTCTCCTCATACATTCATTTCACATTACAAATTGGACATGGTTTCCAGAAGCCGTGCCAATTTTGGTTCCACTGTTCTCAAGAGTCTGTTCCGATAGGCCACCCGGGATAAGGTGCTAGGGACGCGGTCCCATCCAGCAAGAATGAAGGCGAGATTGACAACTTAACATTAAGAAGTTATGTACCTACCATAACGTTCCATGTTAGTTGTCTTCTTCTCGCCTTCTTTCTTGCGTCCCTCCCTCCTTCCCCCAAGCCTGGACAGACCGACAGGGATTGTTTGTGTTTCTTCTTCCGAATCTTGTTACTCCATGTTGGAGACTAGTATTGCTTGGTATAGCTACCAAACGAGATCTGAGTAGTTACCGCCTAGCATTGTGGGATATAGGGGAGCCTCGAGCCGGTGGAATTAGCTCTCGAGCTTTTAGTATGCCGAGTCGGAGCCGAAGATCGGCTCCAAACCCATCCAGCAAGAAAGAAGGCGAGAAGAAGACAACTAACATGGAACGTTATGGTAGGTACATAACTTCTTATTTTGATGCCTCACGAGTAGTCCCTCAATCCAATAATAGCGGATCTTATCTTCCGCCATTGGGGCAGGCCTTGCTGCGACCTGTTTGCTTCATCCCCTAAACAACAAATGCAGAAGCTATTTTGCCATGACCCTCCCTCAGGGAGAGTCACCAAGGGATGCTCTGACACATGATTGGCCCCTGGGTCAACTGTATGCCTTTCCCCCATTTCCCCTCATCCCGAAATTTCTACAGAAAGCTTAAAGGTTGAGAAGCAAAGTGATCCTCATTGCCCCTTATTGGCCCCGTCAAGTATGGTTCCCATTTTTATGGCCTCACCTGTTTCACAGCCCATGGATCCTGGATCAGTCCCAAGGTCTGCTGTCTCATCCTCAGGGAATGATTCACCCCAATCTCCACAGCCTCAAGCTTGGTTTCTCCACTTCCGATGATTGCCAGGCAGCCTGATATTTCATCCCCTCTTCTCGAGACCCTTCTTGCTTCACACAAACCATCCACCAGAAAAATTTATTCCAGTAAGTGGGCTAGGTTCTCTAGATGGGCCAAAGAACATAACATAGACCACCATAGGGTTGGGAGGGTGGCCTAATGGTTAAGGTGTTTGCCTTACAAACACAAGATGCAGGGTTTGAGTCTCACAAGGGATAATTGGCTAGGCTTAAAATGGCTCGCAAGGGCAGTTAGCTTAGTACTAACCTATGAACCTATGAATCTTTTCCAGGCCTATTCAGAAGATACTTCAATACCTCACTACCCTGTTGCATGCATGAGCCTCAGCATCGACAATTACATTGCAATTAGCAGCTATTGCAAACTTTCCCAGTGGAATTGACAATTCATCTATGTCACACTGACTGTGCAAAACCTTCATGAAAGGAGTATTACATATTAAACCTCCTGTCAAGCCTCCTATAGAACCATGGGACTTGACATTGGTGCTTCAGTCATTAACGAGTCCTCCATTCGAGCCTTCTAATTCCTGCAATATCAACTTTTTGTCTTCGAAAACTCTACTTCTAGTAGCCCTTACCTCAGCGAGAAGAGTATCTGAGTTGTAGGCCTTGAGTGTCAAGAGACCATACTTCATTTTTCATAGGGAAAGAGTGTGTCTGCGTACTGACCCCTCCTTTTTGCCCAAGGTCATTTCTGTTTTTTCCATTAATCAATCTGTTGACCTACTGGTTTTCTTTTCCCACCATTCAAATAAAGGGGAATACTTTCTGCGTACCCTCGATGTTCATAGGCAACTTTGTTTTTACTTGGACAGAACTAAATCTTTCAGAAAAACTGATCAATTGTTTGTGGCCTTTGCAGGACCCAGAATGGGTAAGCCTGTTTCCAAAATGACTTTATCTTCTTGGCTCAGAAACGCCATTATTTTCATCTACTATCAAAACAAAGTGTCCTTTCCTTCCAAAATAAAGGTTCACTCTACTAGATCGATGGCTACCTCAGTGGCCTTTCATTCCAGACCTTCTATGGATGATAGCTGTGCAGCAGCCACTTGGGCAAGACCTCATACCTTTATCACTCATTACAAATTGGATTTGTCCTCCAGGGGACAAGCATCTTTTGGTTCTATGGTGCTCAGGAATGTCCTTCCTTAGGGCCACCCAGGACTCAAGTAGCTGGGGCCTCGGTCCTAACAGTAAGGCATGGATAAAGATTCACAACTTCAGATAAAGAAGTTATGTCTTACCATAATGTTCCATCTGTGTTGTAGATCTTTATTCATTCATTACTTCCCGCCCTCCTTCCCCCTGCCTGGACTCCTGGTAGACTTTAGGATTTCCTTATTAGTTAAGGTATCTGCTCAGACAGAGCCTCTTACTATCACTATTATTATTTCTATACTATAATGGCTGGCAAACTCGATCTGAAGAGACTATGAGAGGGGCATTGTGGGTAGGTCTTAGCTGAGAGTTTTTGGCTGGCGCGAGCTTGGTACTGGCCGTGTCGGTTCCGAGGACGGAACTGAAGTCCTAACAGTAATAAATGAATAAAGATCTACAACACAGATGGAATGTTATGGTAAGACACAACATCTTTTTTGTTAAATACATATTTCATTATAAATAATTCATCTTTGGTAGTTAATCCTGAAATTCTAATACCTTGACTTTGTAAAATGTTTTTTTAACAAATTGTGGATGGCAGCTTTAACCATGTAAGTATTAGTGAAAGTAAATTTTCTGTATATTCTGGACCAAACTTCGTAATTTTCCCTATTAACATTATTTATTAACAAAATGTCCAAAATATTGATAGAGAAAAACTAAGTAACTGGTAGAATTATTAAAGTATTCAATAAAATCTTTTAACTTTCTTCTTCTGCTTGTCAGACAAAAAAAGGAATCATCAGTAAATCTTAGTGTTGTAGAGTTCCCGTAGGAATTTGTGTAGATGACTTAATTTTTCCAGGCATTTAACACTAAATTTGCAAAACTTGGGACCACTGTTGCCCTTCATTGCCACTCCACAAACTTGATGGTAGAATGTGTAGTTAAATCTGAAAAAAATGTTCTTTAATATAATATCTACAAGGTCACATATAACATCTGTTTTAAGTAAACTTTCAAAATTCACTGCATTTAAAAACTTTATGACTATTCAATGTCCCTCTTCTTGGGGAATAAATTTGTGTACATTTTCAGTAGCTAATGGCACAAGTATACAGTCTGGTTTAAACTCAACTAATGTCAGTTGGTCAAGTAAATGCAAGTTATGTCTTTGGCATGATCTGCTATTTTTAACCAAATGTATAAGTAATCTGCCTTTGAAAGTTACCAGTGCCTCTGTGTTTGACCCCTTTCCTGATATAATAGATCTGAAAGGGGGGTCAGTAGTTGATTTGCATATTTGCATACTTTTGATATAGTTTCAATATACCAAAAAAGTGGTTATTTTCATTTTGTCAACTAACAAATAAATATACAAGTCTAAAGAAATTATGTTGGTGTACACAAATTCAAACAATCACAGTGTATTTTTCTATAAACTCTAGCAATTTCAAACAATGCGACTTCCAGATAAAAATGTGCCATTTGAAAATTGTTCAATACTTTCAACATACTTTGAAGTATGCATAAATACAATTCCCACACTCTTATCAGCTTCCATAATTTGTAAGTTTGACATGTTGATGACTTCAGATAAAGCATACCTTGTTTGGAATTTTGTGTAATTCTTCTACAAACTGAAGTAGCTTTGCCCTTGAGAAGTCCCTAAATATGGTCTTGGTTAGTGGTGTGGTGATACCAGTAGGCCTGACAAAGAGGATGACTGATTTGTGGTCATATTTGACTAGGGATTAAGATATGTGGAATGGGGTAAAGGCAGGGACAAGGTTGGTAAGTGACCAGATCAAGATTATTGAGGCCTGTAGTGGGTAGTTTTACAATTTACTCTACTGAATCAGTATTGACAAAGTCTAGAAAATGCTGAGCATATTCATTTTTAGGGGTGCAAGTCTGCTAATCAGCACTTGGGAATTGAAGCCCCATAAGAAGAAGATATTTGGTTTGATATTTGACCCCTTAATAGAATTAAGTTTGTTTCCATTATCTGTGGGGAACATTCATGGGGATTCGTCGCTAAGAATGAATTAATAGTTGGATTGGATTTGGGATTTAGTTTCCAGGAGCTCCAAGTTAGGGTTTTGGGTAACTTAAAGTAAAGCGATGAGCTTACTGCAATAGTTCACAAGATTGCAGAGAAATACTACTTTATTGGTGGGTACCACCAGTAGTCATATATATATATATATATATATATATATATATATATATATATAGATATATATATGTATCTGTATATATAGTCATTTGGGTTTTTTTTTCATTTATTTTCATTAAAGTATATTTTGCAGTTTTTTAAGCTGACAAACTCATGTAGCTGGATTGATTCTTTGTGTGTTTTTATGAGATGAGAACTAAAAATAAAAATAATATTATTTTCTAAGAAAAAGAATGAATTATAATTGTATTTTTTTTGTTTGTTTTGCATCCTCTGTCAGACCTTGCCAAATGGGTGAGGAGTCAGACATTCCTAGACTTGATAAGAGCACTGTGGCTCATTTATTCTCAACTAGAAAGCTCTAGTAGCCCATTTGTTGCCCCTGTGGCAAGAGTCAGATATTCGGGAGTAGGTCTGCTTTCTGGTCCTGTGGAATCACCTCTCCTCCCCTCAAAGAGGGTCACCATTTCCCTTCGTGGCTCCCCAAGCTCATTACATACCACCGCACTGAAAAGCATAACTTTGCACCCTGAATGCATCTAGACAGTGGCAGCTTATGCTCTCTAGGCATGTGCCCCATGGGTGCAGCACCTAGCACTCCCATAAGGTGTCACCCATGGGTGCAACACCTAGCACTCCCATAAGGTGTCAATCAAGTGGCAGCTCATGCTCTCTAGGCATGTGCTCAATGGGTGTAACAGCGCTCCCATAAGGTGTCAATCAAGTGGCAAGCCAGAGCTGCCATGCCCCCCCCTCCAGGATGTCTGATCTGGCAGCAATCACTCACTTCCATTCTCCCCAGCCATCTCTTAAAGGTGCCAGAGTTGCTAATTGATCCCAGGTCACCTGCGCCATAGTTTGTACTTTATCCCTGTATTCAACAGAGCTGGCTCATTTTCTGTAACTTTTACATGTTATAGTGCACATGTTTTACAAGCTCTGACAAGGCATATGCATATCTGAGATTCCATTGCATACTTGTGTAAAACCTATTAGGCTGAACAAAACAGTATCATTTTCAAGAGTTCTGGTCCTCAAAATTTTATAAGAATATATCAAAGCAGTTGAGAAATACTGTCCTTTGAAATTAGGGTATAATTCAGGCCAGGATGGCCTTTATAAATTGATAGGGCACACCTTTTACAAAACAGTCAACATAAAGCAAATATGTAGCTCTCAGTCCTCTTTAGAGTAAAATAAATAAAGCTATCAAAAATATAAACATATAACGTTGCTGTGATTTCTGGCATAAAAAGAGAGTTTCTATATAAAACTGATCTTTTTATTCTTTACGTATGTTGTGGCACAAAAATGACATTAAAAAGTTGATATTTTCCTTGGAAGTCCAGACGCAGCATTTTTTTGAGAAAAGAAGCCTAATGTAATGATGTTTAAAGATAGTTATGCAGATAACATTCCTAAATAATTTCATGAGTAAATGTTGAAAAGTTTTAGAAATAAAAGGCTTTTAAATACAAAGAGCAAAAGTAGCCAAACAGAGAGAGTATTCTGGAGTCAGACCTTCTCTGAAAATGCTAAACAACATGGTAATTCTCCACTGGATTCAGCAAGGGCTAAGGCAATAATGCTATCTAAACAAAACAGGGACACTTTTTATGAGGTTAATTATTGACTATCTCACTTTTACAAATAGAGCTGAAGGTATTTGTCAAAATTTTGTTGAATAGGTTTAAAAAAGTTACTCCTGTGCTGGTTAAAGTCACCTATATTTCATTAAAGGTACGACAGGTGGCCCCAACTTGATTAGACCTTGGTTGAACATTCAGACAATATGGAATGTAATTTTTCTGCAGCATCCATGCTATTTAACTTTAACAAAGGGTTTGCCACATTAAGTGGAAATTCATTTGGTCAGCTATGGATGGAATTTGTTTCTACAAATAGTATTCTGAAATGTGGACTAGACATGATTGTCCTCTTTCACTTTTGTAATTTATTCTTGTGGCGTATACAGTTGATCAGTTATTGCTAAAGGTATGTTAGCAGGACAGCATTAGCATAAAATAAATCATGAAACATACTTTATGACTGCATTATGTGGATCCATGAATAAGTAGCACATTTACACACACTAATTTTGTTCTACAGGATACTACCCTTTTATCTGGTCTTAAGATGAATATAACAAAGGCTGCAATTTTCCCATCAAGTTCCAGTACTCTGCACCAATTAAGAGCATAGGAATGTCTCCCCTTGACATTCTCATGCAGCATTCTTATTTAGATGTCAGTATGATACCAAATGTTAACAAGTTAGTAAAATGAAACAGTAAGCCCCTTGTTAAGTCCCTACAGCGAAATCTCTGCATAGCTGAGAGGCATTCTGGCCATTTTCTTAGTATAATTCAGGCTGATAACATTTTTATTTTACCAAAGATGAATTACATTCTTAGACATAGCCTGCAAGCCACTTTCACTAAATTCCCTCAGTCCTGATCGGAAAGCTATTGGAGATTTTATTTGGAGTGGCAAGCTCTTGAGAATTAATAGGAAAAAAAAATGAAACAGATGATTGACCTGCCTAGCATATATGCTTATGGAGTAGCTGCTATTTGTTTTGTTGTGGTGTAAGACAGAAGAATAGCATTATTTAGGTTTTCCCAGAGCTTCATGACAACTAATGCCTATCTGGGTTCGCCCAGAGCTTTATGTCAACCATCTATTATGTATGTGGGTACCCCATCCCTGGAAGTGTGGCACTGAGGAGTGTTGGACCACTGGTTTGAGAGTTGTAGCTGGAGCAGTAGTCTGAGACATAATACACTCATCACTGGCTTAATGATTTGAAATAACAAACAACTGTCAGGGTAAGCAACCTCTCTGGTGGCCTAATTGACTACAGGACAGTATTCTTTTTTGTGCAGTATCTGGGATTCCACCATTAATCACATTATTGCATATACTGTGTTACTGAATCTTTATCCACAGGTTAGACATTTCAGGTGGCAGTACCATCAACTTAAGGATGTGCTAAGCCACCACTGAAAGCATTGGTGTAACTCTGTTACTCACTCAACCTTTACATCTTCTGATTCTTCCCAGACATTTAGGCATGGGTCCATGTGTTTGGCTGTGTTATAACCCTCAGAGTTTTTGTTGAAGGGTAGAGAAGGAAGATGAGAAAAGCATTTGAGAGGTGTGCATCCTCCATTGGAATGGTGAATGAATTTAACATGCTTAATTGAGTATTCACATCCAGACCTATATTTTTACATTGCCAGTATCTTACATTGTTGGCAGTTGACTCGCCAACATAATCTTCATCATTCACACCTTCTCAGTGGCATATAGGTTATGTGCCTGCACAAGCACTTACTCTGGCAGCCTTCCAGAGTTCAGAATCCCTCCTCTGTCTCTCTGTGATAGGGGATTGGCTAAGACCCTCCCATCAGGAAAGTCTAATCCAGAGAGTCAGTTATATTTAGTCTTTTGTCCCAGCTATAGGACTCACGCAGTTGAATCTCCTGAGCAGCCTGCATTGGTGAATTACAGCTTCCAGCTCAGATATGATCTCGTTGGGAACTTCCCTTTCTCTTTGTTATTATATACTTTTGTTTGCTTTATTGTTTTAATCTGATGTTGTCAATATTCATTCCATCCTCAACTGTTGGGTTCGGATCCGACTTGACCTGTACTTTAGCTCATGATCACCAAAATGTTCTTGAGCTCCTCCCTTACCCATAATACACCAACCCCTAACATAACTCAGATCTCATTAGCCGCTTTGCGAATAAGATGGGGTTGCCTTTCAGCTCTCAAGTTATTATTTCAAGAGATCGTTTTCTTTAAATGTACTTCTTAAATCATATATGTTTAGATATTTCCTCCCTTTTTCTTCTACACAAGCTGTAATTCTCTGTAACATAGTTGGTATTTACTCCATTTTATATAATCTACACATTTTTTGTGTAATCTTAATACTATTGTTGGTATTTCTTTCTCTCTCTTTCATACTTTAAAAAAACTACTTCCTTTCTTCTCTTCTGCATAATTTTTTTCCTTTAGTCAGAATGTCAGAAAAAGGTGCTTTGGGGTTCAAAAAAAATGTGAAATGTGTGGCACAAGCTGCCTTTATCAGATGCGCATTCCCTATGTGTATACTGTTTAAGCTCAGATCACCTAAATGTTGACTGCAGCATATGCCAAAATTTTAATCCACGGGCTATTGCTAACCATAAATATAAACTTATACTGAAAGGGTTGCTTCCAACACCCTTTTCGGAGGCTATTACTGGAGCTCAACTCTCCAAATCTATATCTAAGGAGACTGTCTTAAAATCTCCTAAACCATCAGGATCTTTGACTCTTTCTACTTCGGACGCACCCAAAAAGAAGCAGAAGTCAGATCTGAAGACTTCCTCGACAATTTCAGTGCCAGATATGACAACTTCCTCTTCAGCTGTGATCCCCTTGGATCCAACACCTTTACCTAGGACTAGGTACTCTCCCACTGTAGGCCCAGTACCTTCCAAGAGTTCCCTGTCCATTTTTGGAACTCCAGTATTCCAGGTCCCCATCCTTGGCTTCCTCTCAATCTTCCAGAAGTTTAACTGAAGCCTATGTGGACGGGATGATGAAGAGATTTCTCAAGGTGCAAATTCAGATGGGAGTTATCCAGGCTGCTACTCCCATGTGTCAGGAAATCCATACTTCTTATTTATTTATTTTTATTTATTTGACATTTGTTAACCACATTAGTCTGGCTGGGCAGATGCCCTTTTTCAGCAGAGACCCAAGGAGAAAAGCTGCAGTAAAAAATGTTAAAAATACAGTAAGTACTAGCTATATTAACATATGAGGAATGTAGTTCTGTCTTCTGTCACTTCACCAATGATAACTCCTTCTCTGATCTGACCCATCATTTCAGAGCCCCTCGATCTGAGTCTTCTGGATCCATCTGGTTCAGATCCAAAGATGGTTTTGGATCCAAAGCTATCTCTGAGTGCACCAGCTCTGATGTCTTTGGAGCTGGATGACTCTCAGAGCCAAAGCGGCCCTGTCGGATCTGAGTTGTTGTAGTTGACTCCGAAGGAGATTTGGCACTGGACAACTTGGCTCTGACTTTTGCCTCATTCAGATTGCCTTCAAGGCTGAGAGAACCAATGGACCAGAAGCCTGGCTTCTCGGCACCATTGTCTTCCTTCTCCCTGGAACGTTCTGCCTTTGAGTTGGTGAAGAGGGTTTTCTCTGCTCCGGCAGAGAGGATTGATCCTACCACTTGGATATTTCTTCTGGATTCCAGATGTCTATGTGGCTTGGGCCACATCATTCTACGCCACAGGTACAGGCAGCCCAAAGTCTCCAGACTACCCAACAAGGTTTCACTATCTCTCCCGATTATTCACTGGAGTATCCCGCTGAGGAAGGCCTTAGGAAGTGCAAGAGGAGGCACTTGAACTCCCCTCAGAAGTCAGTCACTGAGGATACTGATTTCGATGAAGGGGAGGTGTCCCCATGACCACCTCCTGAAAACGTCTCATTTGGAGACATACTTGAGATCCTTAAATAGAGAGGTGGTTGCTCCTCTGATAATCCTTCCCCAGAGGAGTCAGTATTTCTGGAAGCCTTTGGAGATGGTCCATCAACCTCCTCGGTTATTCAGCCAGCCAATGAGCTCTTGATCTCTATGCGGGAGTGGAAGGAGCCTGGCTCAGTTGAGCCAATCCCCAAGAAGCCAGATTGGATTCTGGCTCCGCCTGTAGGTAGAAAATTCTGGAGTAAGGGGGTGCCCGTAGAATCCATGGTCATGGTGGCGTCCACCAAGAAGGAACTTTCTGAGAAGAGTTCGTATGTTCATACCTCTAACAGGGAGTCTAGGACATTGGACAGATTTGGGAAGCATGTATATGCTTCAGTGACCTTTGCACTTAGGTCACTGAACTACTTGACACACTTTACGAGACTAAAAGGGATTTTTTTATTTAACATTTGTTTACTGGGAAAGTCCGACTTGGAATGAGCCAATTTTCAGTGGTGGCCCAGGGAGAAATGTTCCAGACGCATTTCTTTGTAACATGGGAGGAAACCGGAGCACCTGGAGGAAATCCACACGAATGCATAGAGGACATGCAGACTTTGCACAGAAGGCACCCCAGCTAAGAATCGAACCAGAGAACTTCTTGCTGTGAGGTGACAACACAACTGCTGCACCACTGTGCCATCCAAGCTACAAGTGATTTATATATAGTATTTGATCAAGGAACTTTCAAAATCCCTTTCAGGGACCACTACTGCAGAGGCTCAGTCTTCTGTGGCTTTACAGTGGCTACTCTTCAATCTGTTTCAAATTCATCCATGAGGCTTATCTCGCATGCAGCTGAAGGTGCCTCAAGGACAATGGGTTTGGGCATTTCCATCAGGAGGCATGCTTTGATGCACCTGTGTGATTTTGCGGAGTCCTTCATGTCCTTGTTCATCAATGCTCCCTTTGATGGCAGTTCGTCATTTGGCCCAAAAGTGATGGACACACTCTACAGGTGTGAAAAGGATGGAAAGACCCTCTCTGCAGTGGGCATACATTTTTTGACCCCTCAAAGATCCTTTTCTAGGAATCAATGAGGTGGTCAACAAATGTGGTTCAGGAAGTCCTAGCTTCCTTTCGAAGATCCATGTGGAGATACTTTCCCCAGGGGCAGATGGGGGAACTCAAATGGATGATGACACCCATGTAGCAGAGGAGGCCTGCAGAACCAAGGGTCCAGAGATTCTTTCTGTGATAGACCCTATCAGCCCTCCTAAAAGGAGGCCTGCTTGTCCCCCTCTGGAGGCAATCAGGAGTCGATTATCCCTGCACCAGAGAGCCTGGCTAGACATAACAAAAGATACTTGGGTGCAGAGGATTATTTCCAGAGGTCATATAATTCCCTTTTCCCTCCCACCTCCATCTGTATGCAAATTTTCCAATGTTCCACCCAGTCAGAGGAAAGGAGCAGCACTTGAAACACTAACGCTGTTAGAAAAATTGTTGTCCAAGAAGTCCCACCAGACCAGATAGAGTCCGAAACTTACTCAGGATTCTTTTTAGTGCTAAAGAAAACAGGGGACTGGAGATCAGTTTTGGATCTCAGTGACTTGAACAAGTCAGTTTGACACACAAAGTTTCAGATGGTCATGGTTCACCCCATTATGCCCTTTTTGGGTAAAGATGACTTGACGTAGTTGATAGACCTTCAGGATGCGTAATATATAAAAATGAACAGACAATCCAGAAGGTATTTATGCTTCCAGCTGGGAGCCAGTCAATACCAGTTCAGAGAACTGTCCTTTGGCAACACCACAGCCCCCAGGGTGTTAAATTACAAGTTTCAGTTACAACCAACTCAACGTTGGAATTAATACACAAAATAGACCAGTGAAGTCCAACAGTTTCCAACTGAAAAAAAACAATACTCAATTCACTGGTATAACAGCGGTGTCATGTCCCAAAAAGTCACACTAGAGCTAGGTTAATAATACTCTCTTTAATGTTAACTTCAGGTTGAGCGCTTTCATCTACAAACAGTAGACTTCCTCAGAACACCATATCCAAAAACATTAGTGTTTAAATAATAACAACCTTCCAATAACATTACTGCATTAGTTAGCATCATTAATATTCAACAATTCAGGTATTGAATACTGGAATCAATTAAACTATGCAAATGAGCGTAAATGATAATATAAAAGGTTAAATTCTATTTAAAAATCACGTGAAAGAAAATTCCAAGTGATGGAATATTAAAAATACACTAAAAGTATAAAAATGTAAAAAAATATAAAAGATGTATAAAAATGTATATAAAATGTATGGAAATGGGAAACAATAATACATCTTACAGCTGAAATACTTATATTTACACATACAGCTCTATATCTATAAAATAATAATATTATATGTTTTGAGAGAACCAATTCAGGATCTTAATAAGGGTTTGGTGGATATACAAGCATTTAATCCTGGGGGGTGGCTGCATTCAATAAATTTTGGGACCTGACACCGCTGTTATACCAGTGAATTGAGTATTGTTTTTTTTCATCGTTGGAATTCATAGGAGTGGTGTTCAGCTTCTGACAGCTTCTCTTCTTTTCTCAAGAGTGCAAACAATCAGATTCCAGGTCAGGAAAATAATTTGCAGTATCAAAATTTCGGCTTGGTTGATTGTACAAGCTTTGGGGTCAGTGTCAGCGGCCATAATTTTAGTTCCTCTAGCAAGATTTTATATGAGAATTTTTCAATGGATGATAGCAACACAGTGGTTGATTTTTTTATCAGTGCAAGTCAGCATAAATAAGAATCACTCAGGCATGCAAGAGATACCTCTGGTGGTGGATTCAATCAGATCAGGTTCTTCAAGAATGTCCTTTCACCCCCCCCCCTCAGCCCAAGGCTACAGCGACTATGGACTCTTCCAAGATTGGATGGAGGGCACTTCGTGAGGAAAACAGTCCAAGGCACTTGGTCCTCTGAAGAGGCCAACATGCATATCAATGTCTTGGAAATGAGATCAGTGCTGTTAGTGTTACAAGCATTACAAGACTTTCTCCCTCTCTGCACAGTTGTGTTCCAGACAGATAACATGTCAGTATTTTGGTACATCAATAAACAAGGGGGAAGCAGATCTTACCCCTTGTGTGAAGAAGCCCTCAGAGTGTGGCAGTGGGCGATTTCTTGCATCAGCTTTCTGACTGCAATGCACATTCCGGGGAAATCTAACGTGATAGCAGACAAACTGAGCACGTCCATTCTGCTACCAAACAAGTGGTTTCTCAACAGTAAAGTGACAGATATGATTTTCTGTCAGTGGGGCCAGTCTTGCTGCGATCTTTTTGCATCTCCCTGAAACAAGTGCAGTAGCTTCTTTGCCCTGATCCCTCCACTGGGGAAATCACTGAGGGACGCTCTACTCCATGATTGACCCCTGGTTTTCTCTATGCATGCCCCCCAACCCCCCTTATTCCCAAATTTCTACAGAAAGCTGCCCAGTTGAAGAGCAAAGTCATCCTCATTGTATCTTACTGGCCTCAACAGATTTGGTTCCCCTTCCTTTGGCCTCATCTACTTTACCTACATTGGATTCTGGATCAGATTCCAGACCTCCTGTCTCACCCGACAGGCATGATTCATCCGGATATATCAAACCTCAAGCTAACAGCTTTTATCTTCCCTTAAGGCTACTACAAAAGAACTTTATCAATGAAATGGAAAAGGTTGTTTTTTTGGCACAGCAGAAACACACATGCACTCAAGTCACTCTACAAGTACTGTTATAACTCTGTCATAGTCCATGTTGTAGTGAATGACTTGAGATGTACCTCTCTAGACTATATGGAGAGACATGATGGAACTCTCTGATTATGATTCCTAGACAGGTATCCCCGTAGCCCTAAGCAATATCCTACCCTCACCCAGGATGATGCCACAATATAAACAAAAAGTGATTGACTTCAACAGTTGGCTCAGCTTCTGGTGTCAGTCCATGGGGATCCGGTATCTGTCAGCCTGGGAGGATATGGTAAACAGACCTCGCTGCTTTGGTAGAGATGGCCTGTACCTGTCCCCCCTAGGCTTTCAGATACTGGGAAAGGCCCTTGCCTCCCCCATAGTGTCTTTTTCAGGCAATGTCAAAATAATAAAATTTTCAATGTAACAACATTTAATTGAGACATACTCAGGGTTGTGCTGTTTAATGCTAGGAATTTAAACATGAAACTGCACTCCCTGAAACACTTCTCATCTTGGAAGATGCTGATATATGTGCAGTTACTGAGGCATGGTTCAAGGCTGCTGAGAACACCCCGGCTGTCCAAAGTTATAATGCCTTCCACACATTCAGACCTCAAAATGAGCATGGAGGGAACCAAAGGTGGAGGTGTATCTATCTTCATTAAAACCAAATACACTTTGAAACTGGTCAAACAGCATGACTCTCTCAAACTACTCCATGTCCAATTAACAATTGGGAAAGTACCATACCACATCATTGCTAACTATAGATCCCCTACCATACGCCAGGATGAGCCCACCACCTACCTCGATTTACTGGAATCCCTCGCCATACAGCCCAACACCTTAGTTATGGGAGATTTCAGCTATCCTTCCATAAACTGGGGGACATACATGAGCAAAAACACACTTGCCCAGAAGTTCCTGGACTTTGTTAACACAAATGCTCTGGAACAGATAGTCTGCACCCCCACTAGGCACTCTAATGTTCTAGACACAGCACTCACCAACATGGGGCGATCGCTGTGCTTCCCCATGCATGATGCCCTCCCTGGTTAGGTCAGACCAGAAATCAGTCTTGTTTGAAGTAACTACTGGAACAGGTGCCCTGACAGGAGCAAAAATTATAAAAACCTTCACCAAACACAGCATACTAAGCGATGGTATGAAAAGCTTCATACTACCCACAATCGCAGACACAATGATCACTATGCAGAAGTGTATGCAAATATCCTGTACAGACACTTAAGTGATTGCATAAACACTGCTGAACCTGACAAGATCAAAACCAGGTCTTCCCATAAAAACAAGCCACTGTGGTGGACTTCAAGTATAAACAGATTATGTAACAAGAGGAAGAACCTGTTGTCCAAAGGCAGGGATATCACTCTGCAGAGGAAGAGTGCCCTCCTAAGCCTAAACAAGAAAATCAGAAATTTTGTAAAGTCTTCTAAAGCAAATTAAGAAACTAAAATCACATCCCTAGCCAAGGATAATCATAAGGCATTCTGAAGCCTAAAAGGAAATGCCCAACTATATGCCAAACTGGTTGTAGATATGATTACTTATACTACACAGGAAGATATCGCCAACCTGCTAGCTGACAGGTTCAATGCAAACTTCACCTCCCTATCTCTACCATATCCCAACGCATACCTGACATCAGGTCTCTGCCTAGTATCTCCAGAGAGCAGGTCATCTCTTCACTTGCCAAAGCCAAAAATACAGCCTCAATGGGACCAGATAATATCCCAGGTTATTTACTAAACAATCTAAAACATAAACTAGTGGACCCACTTGGCATTCTCTTTAAGCATAGCTTAAGAACTGTCTGTGTGCCTGCAGAATGGAGAACAGCAGCAGTAACCCCCCTGCACAAAGGGGGGGGGGCATCAGCTGACCCTGAGAGCTACAGACCCATAAGTCTAATCAGCATAGTCTGCAAGGCCATGGAAAGAATTATCATGAACATTATCAATAAGGACATAGGCAAACTCCAAAGCTGGACCCAACCCAATTTGGCTTCATTAAGTGTAGATCATGCTTATTAAACCTGGTAGACTTCTTTGAGAATGTCACCAAAACCATGGAAAAAGGTAAGACAGTGCACACAGCCTATCTTAACCTTGCCAAGGCTTTTGATAAAATTCCCCCCGTTGGCATCAACTCTCCCAGATAGGGATTTACCCTCACATTACTATATGGGTAGCCAACTGGCTCACTGACAGAACACACACTGTCAGAATCGGTGACTCCATCTTCAAAAGTTGACCTGTCACCAGTGGAATACCACAGGGGTCTGTGCTGGGTCTCTTACTGTTTGGCATCTATTTTTCACAAGTCCAGGCTAGAGTAGACAGCCTTTGGCTCACCAAGTTTGCTTATGATTGCAAACTGGGAGCAATCATTGAGTCCCCCAACATATTACAAGAAGGGCTAACACACACAAATTATTGGTGCCAAAGCCATGGTCTAAAATTAAATGCAAAAAAATGCATTACTATTCCCTTTGGCAAAATGGAATTCTCTACAAATTATAATATTGACAGCACCCCCCCCCTGAATCCAAACCCACTGGTGTTAGACTTGGGAACACAGGTTGATAGCAATCTGAACTTTGACTACCAAGTTTCCACAGTGATAAGGAAAGCCTTCTATATAGTGCACCTCATAAGCAAGGGTATAGCATCCAGGTCAAGAGATGTTATAAATCCACTGTACTTGACTCTCATCAGACCACTAATAGAGTATAATGCACCCTTTTGCATGTATCTCACGAGACACCTGCAGCAGCTGGAGAGACCTCAGAGGTTTCTCACTAAGAAAATACAGGGACTCCAAACCATGATGTACGTGGACAGGCTGAAAGCCCTTTCACTTTACTCTGTATTGTTTAGGCTGCTAAGAGGTGATTTGTGCCTGGCCTATGGAGCAATCTCCAACCCTACCCTGATGGAAATGCTGCACATCCGCAAGTCAAATGGCTCAAGAGTCACTCGCTCTAGAGATCTCAATCTAGCTTGTGACATTAACAAATCATACTGGAGAGAGACGTATGTCTCCCAGAGACTGCCACTTCTCTGGGATAGACTCCCTATTCATGTAAAACAGAGCTCCTCACTGGCCCTATTCAAACGCAACCTAGATAACTGGATGGGAGACCGCAAATTTGGGATTAACATGGCTAGGCTTGTAAAGGCTGAAGGGCCACTAGCCTAGTAACGTCCTATGAACATTGACCTCATCTCAGCTCCTGTACAAAATGTTCTTGAGTTTTTGGCAAACAATTTTTAATGAGGAAGCTAGCTCCTCAACAATTACAGTTCAGTTAGCAGCAGTAACTAATATTCATATGGATATGAGAATTCTCCCTTGGCTTCATCTAAGCTTTGTAAAGCTTTTTTGAGAGGCACCCTCCTCCTTAGACCTACATGTAGATACTACTCTACCATGGGATTTAAATTTGGTACTACAAGCCCTAATTCATTCTCCCTTTGAACGAGCAGCTAAATGTGACTTTAAATTCCTGACCTGGAAAACTATCTTTCTAGTGGCCATTATCTCTGCTAAGAGAATTTCAGAACTTCAAGCATTGTCCTCTAAACCTCCCTACTTTCATTTTTCATAAGGATAGAGTAACATTACGTACCAACACTTCTTTCCTTTCTAAGGTGGGATTAGAATCCAGTATTAACCAGTCCATTAATTTTCCAGTCTTCTTTCCTAAATTTGTAAAGAAAGGTAAATATATGTAACATTTATTGGATGTCCACAGACAATTACATTTTTTCTACATAGAACAAAAGATAGAAAGAAAGATCAATTATTTGTGTCCTTCGCCAATTCTAAATTGGGAAAATCAGTTGCAAAGGTGACTTTAGCCAGATGGATGATGGATTGCATATCATTTATCTACAACAAATTGGGTTTATCCCTACCAAAACCTGTAAGAGCTCATTCAACTAGGTCCATGGCAACTTCTTCAGTGTTCCTATCTAGGGCTTCCATGGACAAAATATGTGCAGCTGCAACTTAGGCCAATCCTCATACCTGTATTACTCATTACAAACTAGATCTGGTCTCGAGGGGAATAGCAGCCTTTGGCTCAGCTGTGCTCAGGAATATCTTTCCTTAGAGTCAACCTGAGATTTTAGATAGCTGGGAACTCTGAACAGTTAAGGATAGAATGAAAATTGACAATATCAGATAAAGAAGTTATGTAGTTAACATAACATTCCATCTGTGTTGTCCATTTTCATTCTTCCTCAACTCCCCAGCTTCCAACCCTCCAATCTTTTTCTACAATGGATTTCTGGAAGAATGAGAAATTATAAGGACACCACTGTCCTTCATGTTGAGCTTCAGATATAGCTTATTCTGTTAGGATTTTTATAGTAATTCTTTCAAACAAGTTATAAGGTATGTTAGTGGTTGGTGCATTATGGGTAAGGGAGGAGCTCCAGAACTTTTTGGTGGCCATGAGTTAAATTAAAGGTTGAGTCGGATCTGAGGTGTAGATCAGAGTTTATATGATGTGTGCTGTGTCTTTAAGAAGCATGTTAAAGACTATATGTGCATGTATAAATTCCAGACATATGCAATCTCTAGTGCCATTTTGAAAGAGCAGCTAGAGAGTGAGCATGCATGACAAACAGTTGTTAGTTTGTATATAAGTTACTTAAGTTAAAGTCAGTAGACTTCTATAGTGATGTGTTTGTATAAAATAAAGCTGCTTGAACAGAACCCACGAAGACTCTTCTATTGTGTCCAAAGTAGGAGAGCGACATGGTGTCAGAACCAGGATGGCAGAGAATAATATTTTGATCCATGAGGTGCAGAGATGACAGTGAAGGTAAAACTAAGAGAAATGAGCACTAAAAGAGCCAGAAAAGAATCAAAGGTAATGAGAAGTAGCATGAGCTGTTTTTTTTGGTAAAAAAGACAAAATGAGGCATTACAAGGGCACAAACCACATTATTAAGCAAGCGGAAGGCACAAAAGTTTTGTTAACTAAGGGAAATGTTTAAAGCAAAGGTATTTGATAAAACGATTAACAGTAAGGCAAAACGAGCATGTTTAAAGCAAAACGAGTGTGTTTGAGGTAAAACAGGCATGTTTAGAGCAAAACAAGCGCAGGAAAAGTACAATGGGGATGAAAAAGGCTTAAACAAGCAAAACGAAAATAATAAGGGCAAATAGGGCACATTAAGCAAAAATAAAACAAGGCGACTGCATGTGTTTTGGCATGACTACGACTTTGTATTGTATCAAGGGCATAACTAAAGTTATTCAAAGTATCTCAAAATGTGTAAAAGTGGTTACAGTGTGTGCTTATTACTGTGCATGTATATGAAGAGCTTATTGTGTGCAAGGTGCAGCGGTTAGCATTGTAACCTCACAGCAAGAGGTTCTCTCGTTCGATTCTCAGGTGGAGCGCCTCCTATGTGGAGTCTGCATGTCCTCCCCGTGGTCGAGTGACATTAAAGACATACAGGTAGGTGCGAGCGTGAATGGGCGTGCCTTCTTTGAAGGTTGAACATCGGGCTGGCAACTCGGTACTGTAAAAATCTACTGCCAGTCATGAGCGGAGTGGAGTTCCGCTGTGGCGACCCCTAACCGGGAAAAGCCGAATGTCTATTGTGTGCAAGGTGCAACTATTTCTTGAAATACAGTCAAAGTATAGCCATTTTGAAATGTTTATTGTGCTGGGTATGTCTATTCGCAAAGTGCCGCTATTACAGTGTGTCTCTTGCACTGTAAAGAGTTGCCGAGCAAGGTACCGCCATTTTGGAGAAATTTTAGTGTGCTGTGTACAGTTTATTTGCAAAGTGCAATTACTTCGAAATGTTATTGACTTTGGGGCAAGAGAAGCTCAGTTCATTTGCATCGTGAAGTTGTTTGACATGTTTCTTAAAATTATGATGAATGACTTTAGCAATGCAATAATTACAAAGAAGCTCAGTTAAGCCACATATCGTGCAGTTATTTGATATGTTTCGTACACTGATAAGAAGTGATTTCTTGCAAAACAGTATTACAAAGGTATTATAGTGCCCAAGGGTTTTATTTTGCGAAGTCCAATTATTCAAAGGTGCTACAAGTTTGTCTAACAGCATAATTTCAAGAAGCCCAAAAAAGCATAACTTTAGAGCCACCAAGGCATTGAACAAAGTTACAAATACTAGCATAAGTTTCTGGCATATGTGCATGTATGTATATTTGTGCTTATTTGTTAAACGCTTCACTGGTATGTGTTAATATGGCAGATGGATTTCAAAAGCCCTACCACTTGTATTTGATCAGAATATTGCAGTAAACTGGAGAATATTTGAGCAAGGGTATGATATTTTTATACAAGCAGCTTATGCAGATAGAGATGCACGCACCAGGGCATTCATTTTGCTAAACTTGGCTGGGTCAGAGGCCATAGAAAGAGTTAATTTGTGTATGCACCAGCAGTATATGAAGGAGAAGGTGAAAACTGTCATATTGTTGTACAGGCTGAATCAAGAGAAGACCCTGTGTGTTTGAAGTGCAGGTTCAGAGAAATGTGTAACCCCTAGATAAATATTACATTAGAGAGGCATTTGTTTTACACGTGAGATCAGAAACCAGGGGAAACTTTTGCAGCTTATATAACTGACCTTAGAAACAAAGCTAAAATGTGTCGGTTTGGTGACTTAAAAGATGAGTTGATAAAGGACAGGATTGTGTGTGGTATTAATAATGCTGCTGTGAGAAAGATTTTGCTTAGTGAAAGTGATTTAACGTTGAGCTTTCATAAAGATTTTCAAATCCATGAGGTGATAGAGAAACACACAAGTACGCTTGCAGGTGACAAGAGCATGGTTTCAGTAAGCTCCAGAGCAAATGTAGATAGCATGCAACACATGGGAAACAGAAGCAGGCCCAAGCGCATGGCAGCCACAACCCCTGCTGGTTCATCAGGGAAACCACATAGCTTTCCAGCAAGTTGTAAGAAAGGAGCAAGCTCAGTGCAGTATAAGCATGAATCAGCAAAACTCAAATCTAGCTTAATTGTTAACTGTGAAACACCAGACAGTGGTATTGATGGTCAATAAAGACCGGAAAGCAAGTAGCTTAGTGTATAAAAACTTTATTCCACGCTTTCGTCTCAACAGGACTTCGTCAGAACAAGCAATAAAAAACAAGTCAAGGCAACCACAGTAATATACCTAGTTTAAAACTATGTAAGCCAATAAAAAATCCAAAGCAATTAATCAATTAAATGCACACTTGAATTATTAAAGCAGTCTGCACTGGGAAGTAAAACTGTCAGAGAACCACAGAAAATAAATTAAAACTTCCTAATAGTAAATTTCCTATATTTAAGAAAACATTTGATGTTAATTGCATCATTTAGACCAGGCTTTTTATCTGCCCCTAATCTAATCTGCCAAGCAGCTTCTTTTTGTTCCACAGTATTCTTATAGTCAACACCTCTGGGATCAATATGCACTTCTTCTAAAATAGAAAATAATTTTTTTATATATTTTGTACTCTCTATAGTGTGTTTGTATAAAGCATTGTTTAAATTGTTACTTTTAATACTATCTACGTGGCTATGGGGGCTAAGTGTTCCCCCACATATGCAAATATCATTTTATCGTGGTGGGAAATTTTATTTATCAATGAATGTGAATTTGCAAACTGTTGGGTGTTATACAAGCGCTTTCTGGATGACATTGTTATTTTTTGGACAGATACCATTGACAGATTTTTTGAATTTTTGCAATATATCAAAAGTACTACTAATTTTTTAGATTTTACATATACAATCAATATGGATGAATGTATTTATTTAGATGTTTTATTAACCAAAAGCAATGATCATTTTGTTTCTAAGGTTTACAGAAAACCTACTTTTTCAAATTCATACCTGCATTTTTCAAGTGGGCATCCCTTTAGCCAGAAAAGGAACATTCTTAAGGGACAACTCATTAGGACAAGCAGGATGACTTCTGATGAAAGTGATTTTTACTCTGATAGTCAATTTGTAATGAATATGTTCAAGGATAGGGGATACCCCAATTATTTAATAAATGAAATTTACAATTTGGTAATAGAGGGTAGAAAAGAGAGATTTGCCCCCATATTGGGACAAGAAGTTCCTCATACTAACACAGGTTTAAGTGAAACCAAGAATTTTTCTAAAGCATATATAATGGACTATACAGGTGATACAGTATTATTAAAAAACATTATTACCAAAGAGTGGGAGAAGTTTAGAAACTTTACTGACCTAGAACTTATAAGAAATCAACCTGTGAATTTTATATACAGAAGAGACATGAATTTAAAAAACATCTTTGAATTTGGGGGCAGTAAGGGGTGTGATAGTGAGTCATACAGAACAGGAACATACAAATGTGGATCATGTTCTCAATGTCAATTCATTTACACTGGGGTTAACATTTGTATTCCGAGTAGAAATAAAACTATAACATCTTCTAAATTTGCCAATTGCAACACTACCGGGGTAGTTTATCTTGCCACATGCCACTCCTGTTTTTCGTTTTATGTGGGAAAAACTGAAAGAAAACTCAAATCGAGAATATATGAACACTATTATGAAATAAAGAAAAATAAAATGAATAATGCACTGTTTAGGCATTCTCAGGTTTGCAAGGAATCAGTTTTCCTGTTTTTTGTATTAGAAATTGTTCCAAAAGAAATCAGGGGTGGCATGTGGGAAACAAAACTCGAATACAGAGAGTTATTTTGGCAAATTATCCTGGAAGCTACTAAGGAGCCAGGTTTAAATGAAATGCTTTCAATAACTCCAGTTCTTAAATTAAGGGCTGCTAAATTGTAATTTTTATTTTTATTTTGTCCACTAGATGGCAGTATTTTTGATTACAAGTTCATAGAATTTTATTGAATCTTTTTGCATATATACATTTTATATACTATTTTTTAAATTATCTAATTTTTAAATGTTTGTAATAAATAGTTTTTTTTAAAATGAAATAAATTAGTTTATATTCATCTACTAACACATCCTTATATATTGTACAGAATATTTAGAAGAGCTATGGATATATATTTTTCATTCAGGGCATGTTTTACAGATTGTGTTAAATTATTTGAATGGTAATTAATATACAACAGGATTCAATTATTCAATTTATGTATGGTATAAAAGATGAGTGGTTCTGGTGAAGCATGTAATTGATTTTGTGTTTGTTATCTGACGAAGATATTCGAAAACGCATTTTGTTGGTCACAAGCGTTATTAAATCAACCTTCCAAGCTCAGAAGTTTCCTTGGATTATTTTTGACATTGTGCACGTTCCAGGGTCTCATACTCTGATTTGGTCCCCAGAGTGAACCTTGTTTGGTTTCATCAGGGAAACCACATAGCTTTCCAGCAAGTTGTAAGAAAGGAGCAAGCTCAGTGCAGTATAAGCATGAATCAGCAAAACTCAAATCTAGCTTAATTGTTAACTGTGAAACACCAGACAGTGGTATTGATGGTCAATAAAGACCGGAAAGCAAGTAGCTTAGTGTATAAAAACTTTATTCCACGCTTTCGTCTCAACAGGACTTCGTCAGAACAAGCAATAAAAAACAAGTCAAGGCAACCACAGTAATATACCTAGTTTAAAACTATGTAAGCCAATAAAAAATCCAAAGCAATTAATCAATTAAATGCACACTTGAATTATTAAAGCAGTCTGCACTGGGAAGTAAAACTGTCAGAGAACCACAGAAAATAAATTAAAACTTCCTAATAGTAAATTTCCTATATTTAAGAAAACATTTGATGTTAATTGCATCATTTAGACCAGGCTTTTTATCTGCCCCTAATCTAATCTGCCAAGCAGCTTCTTTTTGTTCCACAGTATTCTTATAGTCAACACCTCTGGGATCAATATGCACTTCTTCTAAAATAGAAAATATTTTTTTTATATATTTTGTACTCTCTATAGTGTGTTTGTATAAAGCATTGTTTAAATTGTTACTTTTAATACTATCTACATGTTTTCTAATACGCACTTTTAAAGTACGAGTGGTCATGCCTACATAATATGAATTGCAGCCACTGCATAACCCGATGTACACTACTCCCCTACTTCCACAAGAAAAATGACCAGGTACTTGTATAGTATGTTCCGGGTGTGGTAGGGAAATGTACGGTCCTTCTGAAATAAACCTACAAAAATCACAATGACCACATTTATACATCTCCATTCTGACACTCCCAATGCACTTGTTTACCTTACTACTTCTTTCAAGAACATTTTTAAGACAGTTTGTATTTCTATAGACGAAATTGGGTCTAGGGCCTAAGACGTTGTGTATGTCACTGTTACCCTCCACAATCTTCTAGTTTTTCTGAACAATTTCTCTTATACCTTTACAATCCACTGTCCTATCCAAATTACAGACAGTACTATTAATAGATCTGTTAGTGCCAATAACTTGTTTGCTGACAAAGGGATATTTAAGTATAGCTGGATAAAGCCTATCCCTTTTGTCCAAAATGTCAAGTTGCAGGCCATTGAGATAATCCAAATCATAACACCTATCTAAAAACATAGAGGTGATTCTAGAAAACTCTTGCAAGTCTGAAGGGGAAGTAGTCATCTGGCAAGCCCGGATGTACTGTCCCTCGGGGATATTCTTTTTGATAAAGAAAGGATGGTTGCTTTTAAAATGTAAGTAACCATTCATAAAGGTTTCCTTTCCGTAGATCTTACTATCAAAACATCCAGAAACTGTATTCCAACCAAGACTGACATCTAAAAAGTTAATTTGATGTCCACACCCACTCTTGACAAATTGCAAAAACAGACCTTAAGTTAAGGTCATGAAGAAATTGTTCACAAACACCATTGTTACCCTCTAGAACAAAAATCAGGTCATCTATAAACCTGGCATTAAAATGTACTTTGTATAGTAACCTCAATTTAGTGAGAACAGTAAACACCCACCATGCCATGACAATGTTTGCATATGAGGGGGCAGCAGAGGACCCCATAGCTACCCCCTTACATTGGCTGCAGTTCATATTATGTAGGGATGGCCACCTGTACTTTAAAAGAGGTATTAGAGAACATGTGGATAGTATTAAAAGTAAAGATTTAAACAATGCTTTATACACACTATAGAGTGTACAAAATATAAAAAAAATGTATTTTCTATTTTAGAAAAAGTGCCCGTTGATCCCGGAGGTGGTGACTATAAGAATGTTGTGGAACAAAAAGAAACTGCTTGGCAGATTAGATTAGGGGCTGATAAAAAGCCCGGTCTAAATGATGCAATTAACATCAAATGTTTTCTTAAATATAGGAAACTTAGTATTAGGAAGTTTTAATTTATTTTAATATATATATGTGTGTATGTGTGTGTTTACCTTGTCTTGTATAATGCATGACAAAGAATTACTTGTGATATATGCATGCCAAATAGACTCATAATGTTGCACAATCTATTTTTCAAAGAGAGAGGATGTAGATCAGAGTGTATGTGATGTATGCTGTGTTTTAAGAAATATGTTAAAGAATGTACATGCATGTATAAATTCCATACACGTGCAATCCCTAGTGCCATTTTGAAAGAACAGCCAGAGAGTGAGCATGCATGATCGCAGTTGTTAGTTTGTATATAAGTTACTTAAGTTAAAGTCAGTAGATTTCTATAGTGATGTGCTTGTATAAAATAAAGCTGCTTGAACTGAACCCATGAAAACTCTTCTATTGTATCCAAAGTAGGAGAGTGACACGAGGGCTGGATCTGAACCCAACAACTGAGGAGGAATGAAAATGGACAACACAAATGGAATGTTATGGTAAGTACATAACTTCTTTCATATATATATATATATATATATATATATTTATATATATATATATATATATATATATTATATATCTATGTGTATGTTATCTTTTTTTAATATACTTGTTATTTTCTACTGCTACTGTTAATTCCCATGGAAATTCTAACTTACTACCAGTTCTACATGGGGAAGTGTACAGGAGAGTTCAAGTGCAAGGCAGTTGGGCTCCTTCAGATGTTACAAAGTATATAAACATCAAAGAAATGTTAGCAGTGATTCAGACCATAGGATCATAGGAGGTTACTAGACTATCAACCTGGCGGTCATTTCAAGCCTAGCCATTTCATTCCAATGTAATACCATAAATACTCTAGTCATTACCCAGGATTGTATGTGGTAATGACTACCCTTGTCCAGGAAGGTTGCAGGCGCTATCCCCGGTAAGAATTTATGGTGCCCCATCCACTTGTCCATGTTCATTTTGAACAGTGTCATAGAGTTGCTCTGCTTCACATGAATTGGCAGCCTATTCCAAAGATGTGGCAGTCACTGGGAGACAAATTTGTTCCTCCACCATGTTCTGTTCAAGTCGCAGGCCATATTTAGGTCCCTGGAATGGGTAGCTCTTGTCCCTTTTGATTTATGGTTGTGCAGCAAATTCATTACATTTGGATCGGAGATTGCTCTGTAAGCCAGGTATAAGTCTCCCCTAAGAAGTCTATATGATACTGAGTATAGTGACAAGGACTTTAGCCAGTCTGTGTAAGGCACATGCTGGAGTCCCTTGATCTTCTTAGTTAGAAACCTCTGAGGTCTCTCCAATTGCTGCAGGTGCCTTCTACGGTGCTTGCCAAAAGGGGCATTATTTTCGATTATGGGCCTGATTATTGATGAGCATATAGGGGTTATAACCTCCTTTGCTCTAGAGGTGATGCCTTTACTAATCAAGTGTGCTATGTAGAAAGCCTTCCTTACTACAGTAGACACATGGTGGTCAAAGTTAAGGTCGCAGTCTACTTATGATCCCAGATCTCTTACCACTTCGTAGGTACATAGGGTATTGTTGTTGATTTGATAGTGTGAAGGCATGTGTGACATTGTTTTTACAAAGGAAATGATGATGCATTTCTTTGCATTCAGTCTGAGACCATGACTAAGACACTAGTCGTTGGTCTGCGTAAGACTCTCCTGAAGTATACTAACATAATTTGGGGATTCAGTTATTGCACCCAGTTTGAAGTTGTCCGCAAACTTGGTCAGCCACAGACCCTTAGTTTTGGCCTGAACTTCTGAGAACTATATACCAAACAGTAGGGAGCCCAGCACTGACCCTTGTGGCACCCCACTGGTAACAGGTCTGCTGGTTGATGTGGAGTCACCCCCTTTGATGGTGTGTGACTGGTTTGTGAGCCAGTTGGCAACCCATCTTGCAACAAAGGAGTTTACATTCAGTTTAAGTTTATCTGTAATGTTTGAGTGTGGGATTGTGTCAAAGGCCTTTGCCAAGTCAAGGTATGCCATGTGCACAGATCTGCCCTCGTCAATGGCCCTGGTCACATTTTCAGAGAAATCCACCAGGTTTAACAGGCAGAATCTGCCCTTGATGAAGCCAAACTGGGTTGGATCCAAGGTTTGGAGATCACCTATGTCTTTATTTATGAGGTCCACAATGATATGTTCCATGACTTCACAGAGGAGGCTAGTCAGAGTTATGAGTGGAGGGGAATGCCTGTTGCTGTGGTCCATTCTGCAGAAACAAAGCCTGAGGGTTAGGCTGTGATTGAATAGACTGCTTAATGGTGATGCTAGGTCACGTTTTAGTTTGTTTAGAAGACAGCCTGGGATGCCATCTGGTCCCATAGAGGCTGTGTTTTGCCTTAGACAAGGCTTTAATGACCTGCTCTTCAGAGATGTAGGGTAGGGGGGAAGTTGGGGGCAAGGTTTGTGATGTTTGAAGAGGATAAGGAAGTGATATTTTCACCAAATCTGTCTGCTAGCTGGTTTGCTATCACAGTGGGATCAGTGTGTGTGTGATATTGTTAGTCACTAGTTCGGCACATGGTTAGGTCCATCCTTTTAGACTATGTACATAGCTGTAAAAGGTCTTATGGTTATCCTTGGCTGTGATTGCTAAATTTTTCCTCAAAGTTACCCTTAGAGGATTTGACATGTTGTCTTATTTGCCTGTTTAGGCTGAGGAGGGTGCTTTTCCATTGTTGGGGCCTCGCCTTAGTTTTCTTAGACAGCAACTTTTTGCGTGTTTATTTATGCTGGATGTCCACCAGTACATCTTGTTTTTTTACTTGGGGCTCTGGCTTTGATTCTGTCTGGAACATCCAAGTCTATACACTTATACAAGTGATTGTACAGGGCTTTAGAGTAAGCTTTGGTATAGTTACCACTTCCAGTTGGAGGTGGGGCTTGGAAGACATTTGTACCTTCCCCTAGAAGGGTATAGTTTGCTTTGGTAAAATTTTTTACTCTGACTTCACCCTTTGTGAGTTTTGGTGTTTTTCACCACATACAGTCTCTAGGTCCTCTATCACTGGTCACAGACAGCACCACAGTCATGTGGTACCTGAGCAAACAAGGAGATACAAGGTCAATACACTCCTTGCCAATTGGAAATTATGGCCTGGGAGCTAGCCTTATTCTCTGATGCTTCAGGCCTCATACATCCCTTCAGATCAAGACACATAGTAGCAGACAGATTAAACAGATACAGGACAGATCTTCACGAGTGGAAACTCCGGACAGAGGCCTGGCTGGATTTGGTCCAGATGTGGTAAACACTGCAAATAGATCAATTTGCCTCCTTTCAAAACAGACAGTTGGAATATTTCTGTTTGAGACATTCTTGCAACCATGCTTGGAGAATAGAAGCATTTTCTTTCCCTTGGATAGGAATGTTCCTTTATGCATTTCCATCCTTTCTACCGATACCCAAGATACTTCTGACGATTCAAAATGAATTACCAAAGATCATTGTGATGACTCCCTTTTGGCCCAAGCAAAGTTGATTCTCCCTTTTAAATGGAATCTGCCAAAGGCAACTACAACAAGCTTTCTCAGACTCTGGATCTGCTGACATAGGGTCGGGGACTGGTTCACCCCAACTTAGAACAATTGCTCTTGACAGCCTGAATGTTTCTGTCTTGGTACCATTTAAGTATTTGTTCCATTAGGATGTGCAACAGGTATTGAAGGAAGTAAGAAAACCTGCATCTAGAAAATCTTATGTTTACCAGTGGAAGAGGTTTTCTAGGTGGAGCCTAACTGATATCACAGGGCCCCAGTACTGTGTCTATCACTCTGGTTTGAAATATTTGTGTGAGCTACTCAACAATGGCTTATCTTATGCATCTATCAAGGTACATCTTGTGGACATCTCAGCTTGTCTGCCCATGGGTCCCCCTTTCATATCTTTTTGTGGTCAAACAGTTTATGATAGGAGTGTTGCACATGAGACCCCCTCGAAAGCAAATTTCTCCTCCTTGGTATCTCAGCTTTATTCTTGAAAAATCGATCTTAGCATCTTTTGAACCTGCCTTTCAGGCTGATTTGAAGTTCATCACTGGGAAAACTGTTTTGCTTATTGTGCTGATATCTGCAAGGTGTGTCTGTGAGCTGCAAGTTCTAATGGTTGGCTAACCTTATCCGATTTTCCAGACGGACAGAGTTGATGTTCATCATATTGATTACTGCTGCAGTTGCCTTACCTATATGGGTTATATCCCGCCAAGGATATCGCAGCTGGCCAGCTTCCAAAGCTCCAAGGCAGCTTCCAAACATCCAAACTTTCAGACAGCTTGAGGTGAGTTGGCAAAAAGACAAGTCTGGGTATCGAGCCCTTCAGAGCTTTATTGCTGCCAGTGAGTATGCTCCTCTGAGGCTTTCAAAGATTGATGGTCGAGTTGTGCTCTTCCTTTGCTGGACAGATACGTTTCCTTTGAGGAAAAAAAGTTCCAGTTAATAATTTTATTATTGATACTTTCCTCATTGGGAAATGTTATTTTAAAGCTAGGAGTTTGTGTTTTGATGGACTGTCACAAGACTGTAATGTACTTTTAAATGGGAGCATTATTTTTTTCCTGTCAGTGTAAAACATTTTTTTCCCTGTGGAGAAGTTGTGTTTATTTTACTTTGTGGGGCTGATAAAGTGTTTTAAAATGTTTTTACTGTATTTGTGAAAAAAAAGTGACTCTTAAAAATTTTTTGTTTTTAACAGTTGTTTTTCCTGGGAGTGAGGTGCCATTTTTGGTTTTACCATGGAACAATTTTAGTCCTATGATGGTCCTTCCAGCCACAAAAAGAAAAAGTTAAGCAGACAGCCTTTGCCATCTCAGCAGGCTAGCAATTTCTCTCAGCTGCAGGTGGGTGATTCTTGTGGCCATTAGCTGAACTGCAGGCCGCTCATCTTTTACCCGGATTCCTCTTGTGTAGCACGTACAGCCACTATGGACCATGGGTTACCCACATGCCTCTGTGGCTGTTGGAGTCCCCTCAGTGGGTAAGGGAGAGCCACTCGTGCCAGTCCAGAGAGAGAGAACAGGAAAGGCTTTCCTTTTTCGTCAGAATGTTATACCCATTCTAGGGGAAAGGTTGCTGCTGCTGCCATTAATAACATTGTTGGCCCCATTTTTCCAGTCAAAATTAAACAGAAGACTAAGCTCCTCTTTAAATTTCATTAGACGGGTAGTTTACGGGGTCTGACTCGGGGTTAATTCAGGGTGTTGATCCTTCTTGTAAAGTAGTTTCTGGTAAAAGAAAGCAATGTCTCCTTTGCTAAAGAGATTCAAGATTCTGAATCTGGACAGGAGGCTGAAGGGACAGATACATTTTTTCCCCTCAGATTTCTGATTCATACTCAGAGGAGAGTTCAGTTTCTGACTTTCCCCTGGGGGGTCTCTTTCTTTGAGAGTATTTCTTGATTTTGCCAATGTTTTCAGTGGGATAACATTGAGGTTTCACAGTCTGTAAGAAAATACTATGAGCTGTTACACAAGGAATTTCCAGAACCTGTACAAATTCCCCCCAGTTCTGTCAGCCTTGGAGGATGTGTGTGTTACTGCTTGCAGTTTTCCTGATAGTTAGGCAGCTGCCTCAAAAAGGCAGATAGGATGTATAACATTCTTCAGTCTTTTAAGTTTTATTTACACTCTTCCCAAACCTGATCCAACAGCTATAGCTTTAGTTAATCATTCTGCTTCTAAACATTCAGTTAATTCCAGTCCTACTATTTCTGATAAGGATGGAAAGATTAACATGTATGGTAAAAAAAACTGTATGCTTCTGTAACTTTAATTTTCATAATTTTGAATTGTTAGGCTCATATTTTAAGGTTTGTCCTGACAAGTTGTGAAAGTATGAGGGATGTTTTGTGTGCAGTTTCTTATTGTGAGGAAAAATCTACTTTAAATAATGTAATTTCTTCTGTTGTTCAAGGCACTATTCATTGTACATATTATGTGTCTGACTCTGTTGACACTTCCTAAAGGGCTGTAGCTACTGGAGCTGTTTTGAGGAGGTTTGCATGGCTGTGTTCCCAGAACCTCCTAAATAATGTTAAAATGAGATTTTAAATTCTCCTCTGGATAGAGATTTAGTTCTTGGCCTTGAAGTTTTGGAAGCTGTCTGGCTGTTGTATCGTTGGCAGGATATAATCCATATAGCTAAGGCTACTACAGTAGTGAACATATGAACTTCTACTGTGGCAGTAAGTTTACTTACACAACTGTATTACTCTCTGTGTACTAATACTTCTTTCTTGCCAAAAGTTATTTCTGAATTTACTCTGAATCAAGCCATCAATCTCCCAGTTTTCTTTCCCAAAGCAAAAACCAAGAGAGAGAGAGAAGATTCTGCATATCTTGGATGTCCACAGGCAGCTCAGGTACCACCTTAACAGAACTAAGCTGTTCAGGAAAGCTGAGTAGCTGTTTATTTTCTATTCTGGGGCTAAGAAGGGTCAACCTATTTCTAAACAAATGATTGCTCATTGGTTGTTCTTGTTACTCCCGCCATGGTAAATCTATTCCAGGGAAGATTAAGGCACATTCCACCAAGGCCTTATGCTCTTTGGTGGCATATTGGAGAGAAGTGGACTCTAGAAGTATTCTAGAAGCAACAGTTTGGTCCTCTGTTCATATCTTTAAAAAACTCTATTAACTAGATTCTTTCTCAAGGTGCAGAGCAAGACTTGGTGAGGACTAATCTCCCAGGGCTCCTGGATCCTTATCCTACCTCCTCCCAGATAGGGCAAGCTTTGGGAATATGCCATTAAGGCAGTCTGAATCTTGAACATAGTACAATTGTGTAAGTCCTATTTACCTGTAACAGTAGATGTTCAAATTTCAGACTGTCTCAGTGGCAGCAACCAATCACCATCTCCCTGATTTAGTATATGGTTCAGCAGTATCCAACCTCGTGCTGCTGCTTGCCTTTGATTTTGATTGTTTGTGTTGGTGTTTTATGGAATCATATTGGTTAGTTTCAGGCAATTCATGCTTGTGGTCCTTCTTGGTTTGTCCTACGTAGCCTAAATAACTGACTCTCTCTAATAGGGTTAGACTTGCCCTGATGGGAGGGGCTTAGCCAATCCCCTATTGCAGAGACTCAGAGGAGGGGATTATGAGCTGTTGAAAGCTGCCAGTGGTGGTGTTTGTGCACTCACAGAACCCGTATGCCACTGAGGCAGTGTGAAGTTTGAGCATCTAGTGTTAAAGGTAAGCAGGACTTACACAACTGTATTTTGCATCAAAGTGGTAATGTAAGTGGCAGTGCATGCTAGTTTTGCCAGGAAGATGGCTTTGACTGCTTGCATTTAGTCTTGGCCTGACCTACAGTGAGGCCACTATCAAGTTTATAAACTCAGTATATGCACCGGCTTGATATAACTCTAATATTAAGTTCTGGCTATTATGTATTACTACTCAGTATATGCATATACCAATATTTGTGCTTTTATTTTTTTTAGTTAGAAATGTTATCCTTACAATGGAAACACTTATTTTCAATGTGGGAAATATATTCCAGAAGATTGGTTGGGTAAAATAAACATTGTGTTAAAGATTGAAATCTTGGAACTGTGCTAAAATCAATATGGTTTTATGTCATCAATACTGGAATGTATTTTATATAATCTGAGAGAGAATGATCCTTTATTTTACAATGTTTTGTTAAGCATTTTCTTTTTTTACGAATGTAGTATTATTGCACCATTATCCATTTTGCTTGAGTTATTTGCTTCAGTCAGTGTTTTTTCAGAATGAAGTTATTATTATTTAAAAAAAAACAAATAAACAGGAACTAAAATCTCTGGCATTCTTCATATATAAACAATCTTCACCAAAGTCTGTTTTCTTGCCATCAAACCCCCCTCTCATATAAATAAAGTAGTAGTCTCAAGAAAGAACAACACAGCACAAAATCAATCTACTAAATGCAAGGAGATACACAATTTTTTTTTTACTTTTCTATAGAGGCTTTTCTGGTAAAACAAGTATGTTCTGTTCACACTTTCAAAAATTCAGATTTATTTTCACAGTAATAAGCACAATTGCAAATTCACAGTTGGAATAGCAGTTCCAAGACCTGTGTAAGCAGCCACCATAAATGAAGTTTCAGGTCCATCCCAGGAATACTCAGGCAAACCAAGCTTTGACCAACATTGGGTTTCTTCTGGAGTTATATTTACAGAGCAAGTACAGCTAGAATTAATTACGTTTGAGGGGTCTTGGCCAAGATGGCTAACTGAGAGAAGCAAATTGTTAATGGTCATTGACTGAAAACCTTTCTCTGACAGAAAATATAATCAAAAAATTAAAATTTGGAGATACTTATTAGCTAGTTTTATTCACTAATAGTCACAAAATATTTATAGCTTCAATTCTATAAAAAGCTGTAATTTTCCTGCCATAATTTCAACTGCTTGGTTAATAGACAAGAGACTTCAATATGAGCCACTCAAGAAATTGTACTCAGGATTCTTATTTTAAAAAAGACATTCAGTCAATAATATGTAGTATACAGGATGTACTACTTAAAATGGACAGACTGGATACTAAAATAGAAAATTTCAAAGAAGACTGCAGAAAGAAGATGGAACATGTAGAAATTCTTATGAAACAACAAAGTGCACAAATCAGCAGTATGGAAGAAGCTTCAAATGATCATGAAGGGTGAATAACTGAAAGTGAGTCTTAGACTGCATTTCTTTTAAAACAAAATAACTGGCTCATAAATAAAGTTGATGACTTAGAAAGTATACTGAGACAAAATAACATTAGGTATATTTGAAAAGTATGAGCAAGACAGTATAATAAACTTCTTAGCAACCTAAGAGTTGACCCAGTAGTCAGGACTTGGGGATGCATATAGACGGTAATCTAGCCTTTGACCATAATGTGTCTACAGTAGTGAGGAAATCATTCTGTGTCTCTCAATGTGTAAACAAAGGTCTAGGTCTAAGGAAGTCATTGTTTCAATGTATTTGGCATTCATCAGAACTCTCATTGAGTACAATGCCCCCTTTTGTACCTAACCAGCATATCCAACATTTGGAATGTCCACAGACGTTCCTCATTAAAATAATACAGGATGTAAGTAACATGTCCTGTGCAGACCGCCTCAAGGCCCTATCCCCATATTCTACTTCCTACAGGCTGTTGAGGGGACATCTATGCCTGTCATACAAGGCATTGTCAGATCCCACTCTGATAGACCTCCTAAATCTCTGCAAAACAAACAGTACCAGAAATAAAGAACCACACTTAATATCAGCACTTCCCTATAATGAATTATTGCGAATTTCAAGATTAACTAGTGATGAACAACAAAAAGAATTAGAAATTGAGTTGACCTGTCAGAAATTTATTAAAAGAGGTTATAGTGTAGAAAGTATAGAACAAGCTAAAAATAATTTGAATTTTAATAATCAGATTCATAAACAAGTAAAATATAGGGCCAAATCTGATAAAAATGTGTATAATCAACAAGTGGATAAAATGTTTTTTGTTACAACATATGGAACATATACAGAGAAATTAGTAGAAATTGTCATGTTTTATTGGACACATTTGTTACAAGATCCATGCTTGGGTGAATTGTTACCTCAAAAACCTATGGTGTCTTATAGACGTGGAAAAAGTATTAAAGATATGCTAGTTCACGCTTATTTTATTTTTTCTGCTGCCAGTCTAACTAAATGTATTTCTGATTATGGTTTTAAAGCATGTGGTCATTGTAGTATATGTAACCAAACAGTAAATTCTTTTGACTCTATAAATGGAAAGAAATTTAATGTGAATGGTAATTTTAGTTGTAACACAGAGGGTATTGTTTATGTACTCAAATGTGAATGCAATTTATTTTACATAGGTGAATCAAAAAGGAGTTTTCGAGTCAGGTTCTTAGAACATCTGAGAAATATTAAAAATGAAAAGGTAGAAAGCCCTTTAGGCTTTCATTTTAAAAAATATCATAACAGTGATGGTAAGAATTTAACAGGCACAATTTTGGAAAAAGTATATTGTGTGAAAGGTATGTGCTTGAAGAATAAACTACAATGGAAAGAAGCACTGTTTATTTTAAAATTTGACACTCTACACCGTAAGGGGTTAAATAGAGAGCTTGATTAGAAATGGCTGCTGTAATTAAGTGTTTTTTTAATTGTTTTATTAGAATAGTTTTTTATAAAAAGGAATGAGAAATGGGTTTTGTTATACTCTGTTAAAAGGCTTATGCCGAGGCGCTGGAGAACATCAATTGTTGGTACTACAAAATAAATTATTTGGATATACTGGCTGAGTCGTTTCTTAGTACCAGAAATAATACCCATTCTAAAGATGTGAATCTTGCCTGTGATATAAAAATGTCCTCTGCATACTACCTCAAGGGCCTATCCCTGTATTCTGTAGCCTAAAGGCTGTTGAGGAGAGATCTATACATGCCACAAAAGGCATTGTCAGACCCCACTCTGATGGACCTCCTCCATATCTGCAAAACAAATAGCACCAGAATTACCCATTCTAAAGACTTAAACCTTGCTATGATATAAATAGGACATGCTGGAGAAACATGTATTGTATGTATTCCAGATAATACCCCTTCTCTGGAACAGGCTCCCCATCCATGTGAAGCAGAGTTTATCCTTAACCCATTTCATGTAACTTGTATAGTTAGATGGGAAACAGGAAATTCATCCCTGGTTTAGCACCTGTGTCACTAATGGACACAGACAGCCTGTAAATGGTTCATCTCCCAGGCCCTGCTTGCAAATGTTTCACCTTCTAAGCCCCTGCTTACACTTATCAAGAGTACCAGAACTTGCCAAAAATTTGGTATGCATGGTTATGCTTAAAAATGGACCTTGTAATCATTATCCTAGTAAATACCTATGAACCTTGTTACAAAAAACATTAAATCTACCTGAAATTTGTCTTTTGGAATTGAAAGGGCACATAGATCCCTGAGAGCACCTTCAAAGAAAGAAAACTCACCACCACATTCAATTCTAATTAAGTTTATGTCCAGCTTAGAAAAAGATCAAATATTAAAAGCAGCATGGTTCAGCCCACCTATTAAATAGGGGAGCATGCAGTCAGATTTGTCAATGTTTATTCCAGTAAAGTAATGAATAAAAGAAAATCCTGCTTACCACTGATTAAGGAACTTAAAAAGAACAATTTTATAGTTTTTCCTGCAAAGATCAAATTATCTCTTTCTGAAGGAACGTGAAGGAACTAAAACATTTGACACATTGAAGGAGGCATCCATTTTTGTTAACAAAAGTAAAATCCTTAATACTGAAGAAAATGGATTGGAACAGTATATCCCTCAATAGATAAGAGTAAGCTGAATTCTTGGAAAAGCTGCTTTTAAATTAAAAAGAAGTGACTTTTATTCTTTGATTGCAGTACTTTTTTTAAACACTAGATTTAACCTGGTTTGTATTGAACTTTAAGTTTCAAAATATATGTAAGTATGTATTTATTTTTTAATAAGAACAATCTTTATTAAATTATCATTTATGACGTAGGCAATCATACATTTATATAAATGAAAACAAATTATATTGACATATGTTCAGTTCCAAACATTATACAACACTTAGAATCTATCCAGTGGCTTTTTCTTACATTCTGCCTCTCTCTAGAAAACCATTGATGTTATGTTGTCCTATCTCGCCTTCATTCTTGTTGGTTAGGTTCGGAACTGAGAATCTGTTCCAACTCGGCCTATACTAAAGCTCGAGAGCTTCCATTGGCTCGAGGCAATACTCTGTCCCATCATGCTTAGGGAGATTACCCAGATCTCATTTTCCGCTAAACTAGATCGGATGGTTCCTACTAGGCTCCAGGCTAAGTGGAATCTTTTTTTTCTCTTTTGTGCTAATTTTTGGTCTAAATTCTTAAGAGTGTTGGTTGTTTTGTACTACTGTTAGTTTGTTAGTCTGATATTTCTGACTTTGTTGCAATTTGGTGTCACTGCTGTCGCTGGTCATCGTATTTTCGCTAGGCCTTTATCTTATTCCCTATCCCGGACCCAATATTTGTGAGTGTAGAGCATTTTCGCTGTTTCTTTGTATTAATCTATTCTGTCAAACCTCTTTTCAATACCTTAAGGAGTTTGTTTAAGTTAGAGGACTCCATTTCCACCCGTTTAAATTAGAGGGCTTTCTTTCTTCCCTGTCACCTTTCTTAGAGGAGTTGCCATTTAAGTTAGAGACTTCTCCTCTGGCTAGAGGAAACTGTCGCTTGAGTTAGAGACTTCTCCTCTGGTCTCTCTGTTTTGTTAGTTGGGTTCTGTTAAAAAAAAGACAAAAAAAAAGTTGCTGTGTTTTGATTGTTGTTGGTGTTAGTACTATTAGGTAGTTATGTCAAAAGATTCTAAAGAAGCGAAACCTTCAGGCTTCAAGAAGTGTGACCGTTGCAGTCAAAAAATGTCCCTGATAGATGGCCACACCAGTTGTGTGTACTGTTTGTGAGCGGTCCATCTGTAGGAGCCCTGTTCTTTCTCCCACTCTTTCAGAGCCAGGGTGTTGTTGGAGAGAAAAAATAAATTGATTGTTAGGGGTTTGTTGGAGGTTCCTTTCTCTGAGGTCTTAGAAGGAAAACAGAGTTCCTCCAAATCCCCTTACTAGTCTCAAACCCCTAGATCTGACAAATCTTCAAAGAGATCTGCTTCCACGGCTCTGGAGTCTGAACCCTCGAAGAAACAGGCTAAGGACTCACCAATGGACCTGAAGGCTTTCGGGCCCGAAAAGACTACCTCTTCAGCTTCACTGGTTATTTTGGAGCCGACAGAGTACTGCATATGGAGCTGGTCCCCAATCCTAGAACTGGTCTCCTCAGTCTTACACTCACCTATTTTGCAGTCCATTAAATCCTCGACCCCGTCCTCTCAGTCCTCCAAGTGTCTCTGAGACGATGATGTGGACCGGGTGGTCAAGAGGTTGTTACAGACACCAGGGCTGGAGAAGGATTCGGGTCTGACAACTGTCACTGCCCCTTCTTCAATTCCTCCTCCAACCTTTGTGGGTGGCTTCAAAGCCGGAGTGTTTGGATTTGACCATAGTGGAACCATCAGGACTGAGATCCGCTCCGGCTTGTTCGGTCCCAATTTCTGCTCCGATCTCCTCGGTGTCTATTGAGGGGTCTAGGAGCCGACGCTCGCCTGTCGGGTCAAGGGAGGAGAGCCGGGTTGGATCGTTCAAACTGATTCTTCCTCTTGGGGCTTCAGCGCAGGTCAGCTCGGTGCCTACATCGGCCTCAGAGTCCACAGCCTTGGTTTGGGGGGGGAGTCTCTTGGCTCCTTGGAGCAGGGCCATGGTGCTTTTGAGGTCATGAGGAGAGTGCTGTCACCCCAGACGGCCCCACTGTCAAGACCCAAACACTCTTCCATCAAAAGCACCAGAGTCTATCTCTTTACCACCTCTCCCTCCCAAGCGTGGAGACCAGAAGTCCCAGGACACCCCACTGGGCGCATCCATCTCTTCCAAAACCTCCCCAGAGTACCCATCTGAACAGGTCCCTTGGAAGAGAACATGTAAGAGGAAACATCTAGACTCCCCTGAGGAGTCCATCACTTCAGACATGGACCTCGATGATTCAGAAGGATCCCCACGTTCATACTCTGAGGATGTCTCCTTTGCGGACATCTTAGAGATCCTTAAGCAGAGAGGTGGCCGAAAGTCCATCAACCCTTATGAGGATGAGTCCATGTAGCTGGAGGCTTTTGGGTCTCGCCCTTCCACCTCTTCGGTGACTCTGCCTTTTGACCAGCTTATGAATGTAGTCAGTCGGAAGGCATGGGTCTTTCCGGAGCCTGTGGAACCTGTTCCAAGGAGGCCAGTTAAGTTTATAACAGCACCCTCTGACAAGGAATTCCTCACAAAAGGTGTCCCGGTAGATGCTATGGTGGTGGCGGCGGCCACCAAAAAGGAATTGTCTGAGACTTCCTCATCTGCCCATCTGCTAATGGACAGGTACAGAAAGTGTATGTTCTCATCAGCAGCCTTTACCCTCAGATCACAGAACTATTTGACTCATTTTACCAGACTTCAGAGGGATCTCCTGAAGGTGTTGGAAGATACCCTCCAAGGTTCTACAGCTGCGGAGATTTCAGACAAGGTGACCTCTCTGCCTGCCACCTTAACTTCGGTGGTAAACTCCTCCATGCGGCTTATCTCATATGCAGCCGAGTGAGTAGGGCAGCGGGTACATTCCTGGATCCGCTTATGCGAGTTTGCAGAGCCCTTCAAGTGTTCCTTTATTAACGCCCCGTTTGATGGCTCGTCCTTGGTGACAGGGATACATTCCTTGGTAGGCCCTTCCAGCGCTCCTGAAAGGAGGCCCACCTGTCCACCTCTGGAGGCAGTCGGGGTTCGCTTGTCACTGTATCCAAATGCCTGGCTAAACATAAACGACAAATGGGTACAAATGATCATATCCAGAGGCTACTATATAACTTTTTCCTCTTCCCCTTCAAAAAGGTCAGTCCTGGATGTTCCACCCAGTCAGAGGAACCAGGCAACCCTAGAAGTTCAAAGGTTGCTAGAAAAAAAAGTAATTCAAGATGTCCCCACAGACCAAATTGGATCCGGAACTTACTCAAGGTTCTTTTTAGTTCTGAAAAAGACGGGACTGGAGGCCCATTTTGGATCTCAGCAGACTAAACAAGTCTTTATTGACACTGCAGTCTATACTCCCCTTTCTGGGGAAAGACAGTTGGATGTGCTCAATAGATCTCTAGGATGCGTACTACCATATAAAGATGGACAAACAATCCCGGAGTCGCTTACGCTTTTGGCTGGGAGCCAGTCATTACCAATTCTGGGCTCTGCCGTTTGGTCTCACTACAGTCCCCAGAGTGTTCACCAAATGCATGGCAGTGGTCACAGCTTACTTAAGGTGTCTAGGAGTCTGGGTGTTTCCATACCTGGACGACTGGCTCCTAACCACCAACACCGAGCATCTACTTACCAGAGCGAGAGACACCACCATCCACCTTTGCTCTCAACTAGGCATTATAGTAAATTTTGAGAAGTCTGCCTTGTTGTCATCACAACGTATTGTATTTATAGGAGCAGACTTAAACACAAGAAAAATGGTAGCCAAACGTCCTCCTGACAGGATACAAACCCTACGCCAACAGATACAGAACATTCTGACAAAGAAGAAAGTGCAGGCAAAGGTTGTTCTAAAGATCTTGGGTTTGATGGCGCCAGTGATAATCTTGGTACTGCTCGCACGCTTACACATGAGAGTTCTCCAGTGGTTACTTTTCACCCTGTGGTCCATGCAGGAACTGCCCATGTCCCACAAGACTATCATAATGGAATCATGCAAGAGAGACCTCCGCTGGTGCCCTCATTCTTCTCAGGTGGTTCTGGGCATACAGTTCATTCCCCCTCAACTATTAGCTACAGTGACCGCGGATGCTTCCCAGATAGGGTGGGGGGGCATTATCTGGGGAAGACGGTCCAAGGAGTTTGGCAGGAATATGAGAACCACTTGCATATCAATGCCCTAGAGATGAGAGCGGTGCTGTTGGCATTACAGGCATTTCACAACTCCCTTCCACAAGGAACCAGTGCAATCCAGACAGACAATATGTCAGTCATGTGGTACATAAACAAACAAGGTGGCACCAGATCTTACCCCCTGTGTCAAGAGGCTCAAAGAGTATGGCAGTGGGGAGTCTCTTCCCAGCACTTTCTAGTAGCAATGCATATCCTGGGGAGATCCAGTGTGATTGTAGACAAACTCAGCAGAGCTATTCTAATGCCTCACAAGTTGTCCCTGAAACAGGAAATGGTGGAACAGATTTTTCTCCAGTGGGGCCAGCCTTGCTGTGACCTTTTTGCCATGTCCATGAATGCTAAATGCAGCAGCTACTTTGCCCTGATCCCCCCTCCTGGGAGTCACCAAGGGACGCACTTGTACACGATTGCCCCCCGGGCCTCCTTTATGCATTCCCTCCTTTTCCCTTGATCCCCAAAGTCCTTCAGAAAGCCAACACATCGAGAAGCAGGTTAATACTCATCGCACCATATTGGCCTTGACAAATTTGGTTCTCCTTCCTATGGCCCCATCTACAAGAGGATCTGTGGATTCTGGACCCAGTTCCAGACCTCCTGACTCATCCATCAGGGACATTGCATCCCTTGCTCAAAACCCTGAAACTGACAGCTTGACTGCTCCACTTCCACTCCTAGCCAGACTTTGGGGCATATCCCTCGCTGTGAGATGTATTCTGACCTCGTCCCATAAGACAGCAACTAGAAAGCTTTATGCTAGCAAATGGAAAAGGTTTTCCTGTTGGGCTCTAAACAATCACATTGATCCTTTCCCAGCCCCTGTAACTTCTGTTTTAGAATTTTTGGCTAAACTCTTCAATGAAGGTGCTGCAGTGGCTACCATACGGGTTTATTTGGGTGCTATATCAAACTACCACATTGAAGTAATGGGATTCAAGATTATGTCCCATAGACTGTGCAAAGCCTTTTTGAGATGTACCTTTTTGCTTGGGCCCCCAGTAAAAGAACCACCAGCTCCTTGGGACCTTAATTTGGTATTGTCCACTCTAATCCTGCCACCATATGAACCGGCTTCATCTTGTCATCTGAAGTTTCGGACATGGAAAACAGTCTTTTTGGTTGCCATCACATCTGCTAGGCGGGTATCAGAACTCCAAGCATTGTCTATACTCCCCTCATACTTGGTTTTACGTATAGACAGAGTTTCCCTGAGAACTAATCCATCATTGATTCATGTTTGCTTCGGAGCAAACTTTGGGTAAGAATCTATTGATCTACTGTTTTCTTCCCAAACTATGGCAACAAGGCAGAATATAAATTACACCAATTAGATGTACACAGACAGTTATGCTTCTACCTGGACAGGACCAAAGAATTCAGGAAATCTGATCAACTTTTTGTCTCCTTTTCAGATAAAAAGAAGGGTGCCCCAATATCAAAAGTCACTCTCTCAAAGTGGCTTACTGATGCCATTACCTATTCATTTGCTTCCCAAAAGAGACAACTGCCTGGAAAAATAAAAGGTCATTGAACAAGAGCCATGGTGACCTCATTTGCTTTTCAGGCTAGATAACCTATGGTTGCAGTTTGTGCTGCAGCGACGTGGGTAAAACCTCATACCTTAAGCACTCATTACAAACTGGATTTGGCCTCCCAGAACAGGGCTTCATTTGGATCCATGGTTCTGAAGAGCTTGTTCCCTTGAACCACCCAAGAAAGAAGGTGCTGGGGACGCTGTCCCAACCAGCAGGAATGAAGGCGAGATAGGACAACTAACATAAAGAAGTTATGTACTCACCATAATGTTCCATGTTTGTTGTCCATCTTACCTTCATTCTTGCGTCCCACCCTCCTTCCCCCAACCTTTATTCCTGGAGGATTGCGAGGTCTCTACTGGATTTGGAACTTATGTTCTCTGATTTCCTTCTTAGTCCAAAGGGGCACATATTAGATGTGTATTGTTATGTATATATAATTGTTATTCTGTTCAGTATTTGCAAACAAGATCTGGGTAATCTCCCTAAGCATGATGGGATGTGGTATTGCCTCGAGCCAGTGGAAGTTCTCGAACTTTAGTATAGGCCAAGTTCCCAACCAACAAGAATGAAGGTGAGATGGACAACAAACATGGAACATTATGGTGAATACATAACTTCTTTTTTTTATTAATGTTATCAAATATTTGCCTCCTCTCCACAAAACCACATTCATCCATATCTATTTCAGCATCACCTTTGCCATTCGTTTAGCTAGATATAAACACTTTTTATAATCATGGCTTAGAATTGAAATGGGCATATATGAAGCTAGATCTGATGGGTCTTTACCATCTTTAAGAATTACACCTACCACTGCTTTCCTCAAGGATGTTGTTGCTCCTCCTCCTTTTAAAATACTATTAAACAAAAACTTCCAGATCTTTATCAGTTTCTAAACTCATAGCTTCCAAACTTCCACAAGAATGCCATCTATTTTGGAGGACTTTCCTGTAGATTGGTTATACATCACTATTTTTTATCTCTTGTCCTGACTGTTCGTAATTGAGCCTCATCTGCCTCTAACCTTAGCATATTTAATTCTTCCATAAACATTTCCATTTATACCTTTTCTTGATTTTCATATTTTTCTGCTTTATACAGATTTCCATAAAATTTCCGAAATATTTCTTGTATCTCTACAGGATTTCTGGTTATCTTCCTTGTTATAGGCTTTCTGTTGCCTGAGTTGTTGTGCTAAAAGTTTTTTTGGCTTTGGAGTTATTATCAGAAACAGTTGTTTAACAGCAGTCTTTCTAAATTCATGCATATTATTAAGGTAAGCCTTTATTTTCTGCTTAGCACTCTGCAATTGCTCCTCTTCTTGTTCTGTGAGATTCCCTCTATTCTGCAATACTTGAACCTTTGTCAGTCACTCTAAATATTCATGTTACTACTTAACCATATATCTTTTTCTTTTATTTCAACCCTATTTTTAAACTTCGCTTTAATTTTATCCCACTCCTTAGCTATGTTTTCAGAAGAAATGTTTGCCTTTCTTAATAACTCCCAAATAGTCTCCATTACCCATTCCTTAAATTCCTCTATTTTTAACAGATAGATGGAAAGCACCTGTGTCTCATTTTTATCCCATTACCCTGCATTTTTATTTTAGTTATTATTGGCTCGTAATCTGAAATACATATTGGATGCATATCAAAACTTTCAATTAAATGCACATATACCTATGAAATATAATTTTTGTCTATCCTAGCCCAGTTTTTGTAATTTGGGGAATAATATGTAAATTCAGTCCAAACACCTACTACTGAATTCACATCTCTCATGCCCAATATTTTCATAATTTTTTTCAAAAATCGAACGTCGTTTGTTATATTTTTGCTTCTGGACCCCCAAGATACATTCTCATTGCTGCAAATCAAATTCCAGTCCCCAACTATAAGTAATATTTCCTGCTGAAAGCTGATTATTTCTCCCATAGTTTTCTTAAGCTCCATTAAAACAGTTTTAAGTGGAATACATGTCAGTGTAATCCTCTTCTCTTGCCAGTACCCCCTTAGTACTACAAATCTACCATTTTTATATTTTGTTTCCTCTGTTATCACTATTGGAGCTCCTCTTGCAATTAATGTAAGTACTCCCCTTTTCCTTTGTCCTGGATATTCTGCTGAATAACCATCCTGAAATCCTTTCATTATCATATTCACATGCTCAGTTCTTTCCAAACTATTTTCACTCTGCATTTTTTAGTGTAGGTCACTACTCTTTTTTTTGTATATATCTGTGAGAACTTTCACATTCAAAGATAATATAGAAAGTGTCATTATATTAAGAAGTTATTATTCCCACCTGTTATGTATAACAGGTTCTTTTAATGCCTAGTTTCAGCTTTTGTGTTACATACATACACTAATGTTTGGCAGGTTGATGTTTTATAAGTTCTTGCTTGCCATATTATTTTGAACCTATGTCACATCTTTCAAAACTTTGTTTTAGTGACAACCCTCAAACAAAAAAAGAAACACCCCCAGAACACCCTAAAACCTCAATACTAACACATATAACTATGTACATCTTCAAATACTGAAGTTTAACCCTCTTTGTAGGAACAATTGTCCCAGACTGACAGCCACACCCACAGACCTGGATGAACCTATAAGGAAGGTCCTCCATGCTAGGACACATGATACAGCCTGTGCTTCTACTTCTGCTAAGTACTCTCTGTTTTTGTCTTATCTTTATTCCTGTCCTAGATTAGAAAAACACTTGAATGATTTCAGAAAACACTATTTCCTAGTCATCAAAAGAAAGAAGTATTCTGCTTTTATTGCCCCTTATTAGATTGTCTCCATAGATGCATGAGAACCAGATACACAGATGCATGAGAACCAGATACACAGTTGTCTGCACTATAAGAACTCATTTATTAGCCAGAGGAAAACTATTTATTATCATTTCCCTATACATGACTAAGAAAAAGCATATTGGTTTTTCTTGTATTATGCTTTTTTGTCCAGACTTTTCTTCTCTTTTTACATTGCATTACCTACATAAATTTTTTTAAAACTGAACAAGGAGAAAGATGAAAGAAGAAGTATCCTTACTACACACAGAAATGACTGACATAGCTTTACTTAGGTTATGTCATGTTGTTGTTGTTGTGTCTTTCGGCTTATCCCGGTTAGGGGTCGCCACAGCGGAACTCCGGTCCACTAATGCTTGGTAGTGGATTTTTATGTGCCGAGTTACCAGCCCTGATGCACAACCTTCAACGAAGGCACGCCCATTCACGCATGCCTCCACACAGAAGACGCTCTAGCTGAGAATCGAACGCGGCAACGTCTTGCTGTGAGGTGACAACGCTACCGCAGCACTACTACCGCTGGTATGTAGGTTATGTCATGCATTGTAAAAATACTACTGCTTAGAACAAAATGTTGTTTTATTTACAATTAACTCTTTCCTTCCTCTTCCCCCTCCTAAATGTTCTTCCAAAAACGAATGATATGAACTAGGGCAAATGTTTTGGAGTCCCCTACAAGTTTAACAATGTCAAGGAAGTCTAATAGTTCCAATTTCTCTTTTTCTGTTACGTTTCACAAATGTGTTTAATACTTTGTAATCCATTTATTTGTCATTTTCCAGGTTGCTGGTTATCTTCCTGCTGATCTCCATCTCCCAAATTCAGTCTGTGCTTCATGTACAGTGTACACCTGGTTTTTCTATTCAACTCTTTTGTTTTGTCTATCTCTCGAGCATTTTCCTTTGAAATATTGGTAATGGTTTCACTGGCACAGTCTTTGTATGGGCTTTATTACCAGCAGAACATGAAGCAGAATCTCCTTCTGTTTGATAGCTCACTTTTTGTTGGACAAGCTTTTGTACTTCCTCCTTAGCATGTTCTGCTAAATGATTTTGACCCTCCAGGAAAGAATATTCTGAAAATATGTGAATAAGGCAGCTTGAATCTCACACCTGCTTCTCTGATTACTGGAATAAATTTACTCCACTTCTTCCTGCTGTACAGTGAGTAATCATTTTCCACAAACACCCTACTGTCTCCCACTTTTAGTACTTTGTCCTTCTGCCACAGTTTGTCAGAATCAACTCTTTCTGCTGGTATGATTGCATCTTTACAATTAAAGGTCTAGGTTGCTTTCTCCTGGCCAGGTTTGGAGCATCACACAATGTTCCCTTTCAATTAACAACTCCTGATGTGGAATGCCAGTCCAGTTGCTTATGTGCGCTTTCATAAAGTTAATACAGACAGTCTGTTCCTTTCAGCCTCTCTGGTACAGCAAAAAATCTCAGGTTTCCCTACATGCTGTGTCCTCTAATTCTATTATTTTTTTAAATATCTCTTCTTGAGCAGTTGCATACTCAGCCAGCCTTTTCATTCTGACCTTGATTTTTGTAGTTTTATCACCTCATCTGAGTATCTATTTAAAGCTTCTTCCATTTTTTTCAGTCTTTTATCTGAGTTGATATACTCTTTCAGTGTTTCATTTATTTTAATCAGCTGGGTGTACATTTGACTTATTTATTTATCTAGATTACTGGAAGTCATGTCTTGATGTATTGCACCACACTGCTTTTTGCTGAACAGCTGCAGAATTCTTCCCAGTGAGTGTTTTCTCCTCACCTTTTGTGATTGATCTTCTTTCAGATACTCTGAGGTTCTTTTTTTGCTGGAATCCATTTAGTGCACTTACAAGCCAGTCACTAAAATGTACCCCAAAAAAACAAGTTTTCATACTGGGAGAGCTAGAATTAAGCTGTTACTCAGTGTGCAGCCATCTTCAATGTATTTATATTTTAAGCTAAAACATTTTTTCATGATAAGGAATATAAATGGCTAGTTTTACTGTTTACTATATTTCCAGTGAAAGCCTTAATATATTACATTTAACTAAACTTATAAATGTATTTCTAAATGTTAAACAAATACTTCTTGGTGGGAATGTCATTAAATTATAACCAATAGAATTGGTAACTTTAAGACTATATAAGTTAAGAATTTTATTTTATTTGTTAAACTTTTCTTAGTATATGCATTGCTGGGTTAACTGAATGTCAGATCTAAGTAATGTGCTAATAAGAATTGTTAAAGTACTGGTGATTTTTTTATTTGTTCCTGTGTAACACATTCACTTCACTTGTCATTTATGAAGCAATTAACATTTGAAAAAGCTTGAGAACAAAAGAATGTCCCAGTTGTCTGAAAATGCTTTATTCTTGCTTGCCTTCCTTTCTGCCTACTCCTTGAGCAATTCTGAAGAACATCTAGGTCAAAGTTCATCACTGATGTATGTGAAAACAGGAAGGAACCTTCTTTTTCTTTCTGTTTTTTTTTTCAAGTATATATATATATGTGTGTGTGTGTGTGTGTGTGTGTGAGAGAGAGAAATCTACTCAAAGTAACATCTTTTTTTTAACTATATTTATTTTGAAGTGAAGAATTGGTAAAACAAAAGCTACAGTAATGTTTTATATTGAGCTGTTGCTGACATATAATTTGCTTACATTTTGCTGAATATTAGTAGCTTATTCTGTAGTGTTATTAACTCTAACTGTATATATTAATGGAAATAAATAAAATTAGATGTTTGTTACTGATTAGAACAGTTTAAATACTTAAGAAGAATGAGAAACTTACAGAGGAAATTAGCAGCTGCTGTGTGCTGTGATGTGTTATTTTCACATGCTGTAATCAAACTCTAATGTCAAGATGTGAAGCTTAGATCAGAACAACAGTTCGCAATGGTTAAAAACACACATTCAAATTAAACAAGCAAGAATTCCTTTACATATAGTCAAGACTGCTTGTAATACTAGAATTAGTAAAAATAATAAACATCTCATGAATAATATGCAAATGCAAAAGGAATGAATATTTGCTATGTAAGATCAATAAAAAAGCAGTATCAGTAAATTAAGAAATATGTATGCATACTATAATATGTACTAGAGAACTGATAATTAAATAGGTCTTTGGTAGAGTTTAGAAATGCAAGTCATATAGAATAAGGTAGAATATTAGTGGACAAATAAGGTAGAAAATATATTGAAATAGCAGGCTGCTTATAAGAAAGATATGTATTACATATACCTGCATATGGCAGAAATGTAAATGTACAAGATCTAATATAATTTACATAGAAAATATTTGAAAATATCCTGAAAGCTGAAATTTGAATCTTGGTAATGTGAAGTTTGAAGCTTTTTGCATAAAGCCATGGTCTCAAGCTAAATGCAAAAAAATGTGTAGTAATCCCCTTTGGAAAAAACAGAGTACCCCCATAGGAGGTAATCCCCTGAAGTCTGAAGAAGAAATAAGGGATCTAGGGACCCAAGTAGATAGCCAGCTTTCCTTTGATAACCATGTTGCCAAAGTGGTTAGAAAATCCTTCTATGTGACCCATCTGATCATGAAAGGGTTCGCATTAAGATCTAAGGATGTAATGGTGCCCCTCTACTCTTCCCTCATCAGACCCATTATTGAGTACAATGCACCAATTGGAATTTACCTGGTTAGACATCTCCAGCAGCTGGAGAGACCACAGAGGTACCTAACCAAGAGAATTACTGGCCTCAAACAGTTGCCCTATGCAGCACGATTGAAAAAGCTAAGACTGTTCTCTGTTGCATACCGCTTTCTCAGAGGCGATCTCTGTCTAACGTACAGAGCCATGTCCAACCCAGAATTGTTGAACATGCTCCATCTTAGCAAAACCAAATCTATTCGAGCTACACACTCTAGGGATATAAACTTCAACACAACAATGAATAGAACATGCTGGAGGGATAGATTCCCTTCACAGAGACTTCCCTTACTATGGAACAGGGTCTCGATCTACATAAGACAGAGCCCCTCACTATCACTCTTCAAGAGGGACCTTGATGAGTGGATGGGTAACAGAAAGTTCACACCGGGGATCACACCAACAGCACTACTAGATAGGGGCCAAGGGTACTAGCTGCTAGTACAAGGGTCTAGGGAACTACTAAAGGGGCGGTGAATACCGCACAATGTGGCTGGGCTAATATATGCCTTCAGGCAGATAGCTCAGTACCAACCTATGAACCTATATTGTATGTTACTGCATTCACTATGACTACCTGAAATAACTCATTTCATAAGTCAGAGCTGAAATTTGAGTGTTGTATTGCTGAATCAGCACATCCATTTTGATACAACGTAAAGTAGATTTTTCAATATGTTTGAACTCTAGAAGGGAGAATGGAATTTGAATTAAGTACATTTTAACTTCTGAATACAATATAGACTGCAAATTTTTTTGACTCCATAGAAACAGAAAGACATTCATTTTGATCTCAGTAATATACATATTTTTATGAATTCATTTAATAAGCTACAGGATATTTAAATATTTTGATATTTATCATATTTAGAATGTTACACAATCTTAAGATATAGACACATACTTTTAAAATTAATTCAAAGCTATTGTTAGAGATATAAAATATGTATATATATTTTAGCATGATAACTATATATGTGCATTGATTTTCCTTTTGCGTAATAGTTTAGTATGATAAGATTATCTGTCACCTGTATGTTTATAGATGTTATGTGATCCTATCTCGCCTACATTCTGACTGATGGGTTCGGAGCCGATCCCTCGGCTCCGACTCGGCACGCTTATGCCAAAGAGCGAAGTCTCTAATTGGCTGAGCTTACTATATCCCAGGATGCACCACTACCAGTCCCTCAGATCTCGTTTGCCGCTAACCTGCGAAGACGTGGTCTCGAGCTGGCTGAGCTGAGTAGTTATTTTAACTAACTTTTTCTGTCAGTTTTTTGCTGTTTTTGTCTTAAAAAGCTGTTTTAACGGCTATTCTTCTCATTGTGTGTGTTTGGATTTGTTGAAGACTTTTGTTGTGTGATTGGGTTGAGTTTGGTTTAGGCCCCCTTCATCTAGGGCCTTCCCAGTCAGTCAACCCTCCTAAAACCTTACAGGGTTTTCAAAGTTCCCTGTCATTTGCGCTTTTAAGCGATAACTGTAAGCCTATATTTAAGTGGTGTCATCAGTAAGTCAGTAATTGTATTTTTCCTGTCAAAGATTACTGAAATTGTCTTACCATAATGTCTCAGAATCCTAGGCCTTCGGGCTTTAAAAAATGTACAAAATGTAGTTTCAAAATGTCCATCACAGACGATCACTCGCTCTGTGTGTATTGTTTGGGTGCAAAACACTTACAGGAGTCATGCAGCGTATGTCACGCTTTTCCTCAAGGGTCCTCCAGGAGAGGAAAAATAAATTGATACTTAAAGGGTTAATTAAACCTTCTTTTGAAGAAGCCTTGGCATCCTCTCCTTCTCCGGCAAAAAAGAAAAGGGCGTTGGTTCCGACCAGTCCGTCGGATCCGACCGCTAAGAGACATAGGCAGGCCTCTCCTTCGGCTCCAAGGACTTGAGCCGAGGTCGAACGGTCTGCCTCGATGCCACCAGTATCGACTCCTTTGGCTTCGGAGCCGATGGCTGGGGCATCGAGAGGCGGGTCACCTTCGGCTCCACTGGTCTCGAGCCGACAAGGGTCGCCGCTCAGACACTTCCTCCTCGGCGAAGTCCACCTCGGCACCGATGGAATCTGGTGTGTGTATTCCTTGCGCCGATAGTCATCGAGTCACCTCGGAGCCGGTCCCCTAGTCCTTTGGGGCCGTTGGAGAGGCCGTCTCGAACCCGTTCTGTTTCCTCTCGGTCTTGAGGATGTCAGATTCTGATATAGACAGGGTGCTCCAAAGACTGTTCCAGTCCCCAGTCTTCCAAAATTTGTTTCGGTTCCGACCCAGTTGGCTTCGGAGCCGATGACCCTGGCCCACCCATTGCCATTCCTCCTCCGACTGCTTGGCTCCGGAGCAGGTGCTGTTGGAGCCGGTGGAGATCTTAGGGTCGGCTCCGACCCTTACTCCAACCCGGCCGGGTCCGAGTTTGGTACGTGGACTTCTTCGGCTGGACCCGGGGTGATGTTTCAGGACCTATGCTTTCGGTTCCGAGCCTCCCCTCGGTGCTTGGCTGGGACTTCCGTCGGCTATCACGGCTCGGGGACGGACACTCCCAGGATTCTGGGGTCCGGCTTTCAGAGCCATGAGGAGTGCCTTGGCCAAGTCCTCTTCGCCATCTCTCGGCTTTACCGGCACCTTCCTGGGCGTGGAGACTGGGTCTTTGGCAGTTCCCCTGTCCGTAGTCAGCGGAGCCCGGGGCCTGAGGTTACCCCATTGGGGTTCCCTCCTCCTGAGGGTTCTTCGGAGTTGTCTTCGGAGGAACCCCCAAGGAAGAGATCGTGCAAGAGGAAGCACGTGGACTCCCGAGTCTATTACATCAGACACTGATCTTGATGATGCAGAGGGGTCCCGAAGTCGTCCTCGGATGATGTCTCATTTGCAGACATCTTAGAGATCCTCAAACAACGAGGCGGCTGGATATCCAAACCCCTCTGCTGATGAGTCAGTGCTCCTCAAGGCCTTTGGGGCTCAGCCCTCCGCCTCCTGGGTGTCTCCACCCTTGACGAGCTTCTGGATTTAGTTTGTCGAAGGTGGGAACATCCAGATACCGTGGAACCAGTCCCTTCTCGTCCAAATAAATTTTGTCTGCTCCCCGAGAAGGAGTTCCTCACTAAAGGCGTGGCTGTAGATGCCATGGTGGTGGCATCTGCTACACAACAGGACGTGGCAGAGGCTTCAACGTCCGTCCATCCTCCTAATAAGGAGTCTAGGAGTATGGACAGGTACGGGAAGCGCACCCTGACTTCAGCGGCCTTTACTTTAAGGTCTCTGAATTATTTGGCACATTTTACCAGGCTTCAGAGGGATCTGGTCAAGGAGTTGTCAGATTCCCTCTCGGGTAACCTACCTGAGCAGCTAGCCCAGTCGGTTAGCTCTGTTGGCTATCCTTACGTCAATTTCTAACTCGTCCATGAGGCTCATTTCCTATGCGGCCGAAGGGGCGGGTAGAGCGGCAGGCACAGGCGTGGCTCACGGAGACAAGCCTGGCTCCGCTTGTGTCAGTTCTGGAGGCCTTCAAGTCTTCCTTCGCCGACGCTCCCTTTGATGGGTCCTCCTTGTTTGGACCCAAGGTTAAAGACACCCTTACCCGCTGTGAGCAAGAGGGAAAAACTTTATCTGCCGTAGGTGCCCATTATTCCACTCCCTTTCGGCCTTACCCCAAGGCTAAAGGAGGGGAAAATGTGGTTCCAAATCTCGTAAGTTTTTCTCCCAACAGCAGGAAGATTCCCTTCCAGAGGCAGAGGACGGGAAATTTTTCAGGAGACGCCGTCCCAGAGGCGGCAGAGGGCCCCGCAATTCTGGAGACCGCGAGTCCTTTCGTGGCTCTACAGCCTCCCACACGTCATGAGGGATTGCCCGACTGTGCTGCTCGGAGCCAGTCGGGTGACGTTTTGCCAAGCACCTAAAAGCCTGGGAGTCAATCACTCAGGACAGATGGGTGCTTCGGATCATTGCCGGAGGTTACACCATCCCATTCACATACTCGCCCCCACCGTCCAAAAGAATCCCGGACCCACCACCCAGTCAAAGGGAAATGGCAGCCGCAGAAGCTTTAAAGCTGCTAGAAAAGGAGTCATCCAACCGGTCCCCACAGACCAGATCGGATCAGGAAATTACTCCAGGTTCTTTTAGTGCCAAAAGACAGGGGACCTGAGACCAATATTGGATCTCAGCAGACTGAACCAATCCGTCACGAAATCCAAATTCGAATGGTCACGTTACAATCCATTCTCCCATTGTTGGAGAAGGATGTTTGGATGTGCTCCATAGACCTCAAGGACACCTATTATCACATACCGATACATCAGGCGTCCAGGAGGTATCTGCGCTTCAGCCTGGGAGTCAGTCATTACCAATTTTGCGCTCTGCCCTTTGGTCTCACCACAGCCCCAGGGTGTTCACCAAGTGTTTGGCAGTAGTGACGGCTCACCTGAGAAGTCTTGGATTCCAAGTGTTTCCCTATCTGGACGACTGGCTCCTGACTGCCACCACCAGGCATCTACTAATGGACAACCTCAAAGCCACCATCTCCTGGGTATTACCCTGGGGATTACATTCAATTGGTCAAAGTCTGTCTTGCTGCCCTCTCAACGCATAAGGTTCATAGGAGCAGAGATAGACTCAAGATTGATCTTGGCGTCTTTCTTCCTGCGAAAGGATCCAAACTTTACAGGGCCAAGTTCAAGCTCTGATCTCGGGATCCAAAGCCCCAGCCAGGATGGTTCTACAAGTTTTAGGCTCAATGTCTGCCACGGTTCTTTTAGTTCCTCTGGCAAGATTGCACATGAGGATTCTTCAGTGGCTATTGTCAACTCAATGGTCCTTTCAGGATCTTCCCTCAATCATCACATCATGATTACGGAAATATGCAAACGGGACCTTCGCTGGTGGCTTCAGACATCCAATCTGAATCAAGGAAGCCCCTTTGTTATTCCCTCTCCAGTGGTTACCCTGACGACAGATGCCTCCCAGATAGGGTGGGGGGGGCATTGTCTGGGCAGGCTAGTTCAGGGCTCCTGGCTTCCAGACGAGCTCTTCTCCACATCAACGTGTTGGAGATGAGGGCTGTACTTCTATCCCTACAGGCCTTACACAAGTTTCTTCCTCAGGGCATCATCGCCATCCACACAGACAACATGTCGGTGGTCTGGTATCTGAACAAACAAGGAGGGACCAGATCGTACCCCCTTTGCAGAGAGGCCATGAGAGTGTGGGAATGGTCTGTAGCTACCAACCGCTTCTTGGTAGCGACCCACATCCCGGGAAGGTCAAATATATTGGCAGACAAATTGAGCAGGACAATTCTCTCTCCTCACGAGTGGTCTCTAAACCAAACAGTAGCAGCTCAGGTTTTCAGGAGATGGGGGATGCCGTGCTGCGACCTATTTGCAACTCCACTAAACACCAAGTGCCAAAGGTTCTTCTCCTTAATCCCACATCAGGGAGTACCAGCTATGGATGCTCTAGCACAACCTTGGCCAACAGGGCTACTTTATGCCTTTCCTCCGATTCCACTTCTCTCCAAAGTCATTCAAAAGCTTCTCAATTGGGGTCCAATGATACTGATTGCCCCATACTGGCCTCGTCAGGTATGGTTTCCTTACCTGAAGAAGCATGCGGTGGACGATCCGTGGACTTTAGACCTAATTCCGGACCTGCTAATTCATCAGTCGGGACATCAGCATCAGTCCCTTCGATCTTTGAAATTGACAGCTTGGCTCCTCCACTTCCGACTTTAGTCAGAAGTCACACACTAGACCCGGAAGTTGTTCAAAGTTCATACTCGACCCACAAACCCACCACTAACAAATTGTACCTCAGTAAGTGGAAGAGGTTTGCTATCTGGGCTCAACTCAAGGGCTTAGACCCTATCACTGCTCCTATCCCAGAGGTTTTGAAATTCTTAACATCCCTGTTTAATCAAGGATCTTCTGTCTCTACTATTAAAGTCCAACTAGCGGCTATCTCTAAATTCCACGAATCCATGGATCCTCCATTGATGAGCAGCAGACTATGCAAAACTTTCATTAAAGGTGCGGGCCTATTAAGACCCCAATTTTTCATCCTGCCTCCGTGGGATCTTGATTTGGTGCTTGGCGCATTAACATCTTCCCCTTCGAACCGGCTGCTACATGTGAGTTAAAATATCTGTCTTGGAAAACTGCCTTCTTAGTTGCAATTACTTCTGCAAGAAGAGTTTCAGAGCTTCAAGCCCTGTCTATTAAGCCACCGTACTTGATTTTCCACAAGGATAGAGTATCATTTAGGCCTAATCCATCCTTTGTCCCAAAGGTCTGTTCTAGTTTCTGTCTCCAACAATCTCTAGAGCTACCAGTTTTCTTCCCAAAATTCTCCAATGAAGCAGAATACACTCTCCATAAATTGGATGTTCACAGGCAATTACGCTTCTATTTAGACAGGACTCAGCAACTTCGTAAGTCAGACCAGTTGTTTGTGTCCTTCTCAGATAATAAATTGGGTCAAACCATCACAAAAGCTACTATCTCCAAATGGATCAGAGATTGCATAACTCAGGCTTATTCTTCTTGAATAAGCAACTTACAACATCTATCAAAGCTCATTCTACCAGAGCTATGGCTACTTCTATAGCTTTTCATTCCAAGCTCGCTATATCAGAAATTTGTGCTGCGGCTACTTGGTCCAATCCGCACACTTTCATTTCCCACTACAAATTGGATGTGGCATCTAAAGGACGAGCATCATTTGGTTCCACGGTACTCAGGAGTGTTTTCCAGTGAGCCACCCAGGATTCAGGTGCTAGGGACGCTGTCCCATCAGTCAGAATGTAGGCGAGATAGGATCACATAACATCTTTTAGTTATGTACTCACCACAACTTCAGATGTTTGGGATCCATCTCGCCTACATTCCTAAAACCCACCCTCCTTCCCCCTGCCTTGGAGATCAGAAGAGATTGAACGGTTTTGAGTTTTACTGTTTATCTTGTTTCATCTGACGATGTTATATAAGCAGGGCGTGCATGTGTGCATGTATGCGGACAAACTAGATCTGGGGGACTGGTAGTGGTGCATCCTGGGATATAGTAAGCTCAGCCAATTAGAGACTTCGCTCTTTGGCATAAGCGTGCCGAGTCGGAGCCGAGGGATCGGCTCCGAACCCATCAGTCAGAATGTAGGCGAGATGGATCCCAAACATCTGAAGTTATGGTGAGTACATAACTAAAAGATATGTTTATCTCTTCAGGCCCCGCTCTGTTCTACTTTTTTTCGAGATTTAGTTATAATAATGTTGAATTAGCGAATAATTTAAGAATATTTAATAGATAATTTATACTACTAGTTCATAAATAGGCACACAGTACAATATTTGTTGCATTATTTATTATCTGTGATTAATAAAAAAAATTACTAAACTTTTATGTGGTAATGGGGGAATAGTTTCAAATGACAAATTATATAACAAAATTATTAATCTTATTGTTTTAACTTGTATGAAATATTATATTAATTATTTGTAAGTCATGGTTGCTTTTGGCTAGTTTTTTTGATGCAGCAAACTCCATGTAATTGTAGAACCAAGAGGAGTCAACCCCTTCCACCCAAAAATATGCTGTTAATACATAATATCATAAATCCTATCAGGGATAATGTAGAAAAAATTATAAAGTCCAGAATTACATACCTAACATACTATTGTAGAAGGAAAATAATCCCAAGAAAAATACTAATTACTAACAAGGGGTGTAAACCTATTTTATATAATATAGGACAGTATAAAGCTAAGGCGAAACATACTAAATGTTTTCTGCTTTAGATATTAAGACAGGTTTGATGGTCACATATTCATTTAATCCTGGTGTAATAAAAGATTTTAATCTCAACTGCCATTTCAATTCTTTACCCAGCAAAATATTTTTCTTAACATGCACAGTTATTGTTGTAGTAGCATGAGGAATGTTTTATTTTAACACCATGTACAACATTTTTTAATTTAACATTTTTTAATTTAAGGTTATTGCGTGTTTTTTTCTTTAGAAATAGTTTTGTAGGAGCTGCATTTTGGAAAATGCACGGAGACATTAAATTTGTGGAAAGTGCAACTTTAAAATGAGTTCCCTTTTAAATGTTAATTGATCAACTTGGGGGAAATGTTATATAAGGGAAGGATAGCAGATGTAATATGATTCTTATCTGAAGAAGTCTAGCTTGTAGACGAAAGCGCTTATATTTTGTACTGTCAACTTTTTATAAAGACTGTTTTTTACCTCAACAAGGTGGCCTGGATTTCTTTTATATTGGTTGGTATTTAGTTTTTTTGATGATCGGTATTGGTAGATAAGAGAAATAGTGTAGTAGTTTGTCTATTCAATAGGCAAACTAGTAACACTGGTATCCATGGTAGGTTGTATTTTATTAGTAATATATACATTTACAGTTGTAGACTTTTTATTTTATTCATGAGCTTTAGTAGTCTAGTTTGTAGAAAGTAATAATTCAAAAATGTGGAATGTTAAGATACTGTTGGAGGAATGCATTAGAGTCTTATATACAATCAAATGAATATGGTGGATAAATGTGTCATATCTTTTAAAAGAGATCTTTTTAAATACCCAGTATGGATAGTTTTATTCTATTATCTAGTGATGCAAATGGATCAAATAATGGCAACAAAAGGAAATCATTAATGAGATTTCTAAAATTAAATAGTGGAGACATAATTTTCTTGCAAGAGTCTCATTTGATATATAAAGATATACAGTATTCAAATAACTTAGATTACAAAATGTTATCATCTGCTTCTTAAAAAAGCATAGAGGAACTGCTATACTTTGGAGAAAATCTGCTGTAATGCCTAAGGTCATGGAGTCCATTAATGATCCCAAAGGAAGGTATACATTTCTAATAAATATAATGGCAAACTCTATACACCAGCTAATATTTACTGGATCCCTGGAAAAGGTGCAAGAGTGGCTAAAGATCATTTAAACTGACTACAAAGTCATTGGAATGGTAGTTTAATTGCAGCACATCTAATATAGAAGATACGAATGAACAGTAGAAAGCTGACATCCACTAAAGCACTAAACAGATGGATTAGTAATGAGAATATTTTAGTTGATTTAATAGTAAAAGCAGAAGATAAGTCATTGTTCTTCACTCATTATTTTTAAGTGCATGGGATGCCAACTAGAACTGATAAGATTTATGCCTCTACAGATTTACTTAATAAAGAGAATTATTTTAAAACTATTCCTTGTCCTTTATCTGACTGTAATTCACTAAGCATTAATATATTAATGGATATAAGGATATTTCAGATTATTTTTTAAATCCCAGTATATATGATAAAATTAAAAGAATTTAAGAGTTACCTTATTGAACAAATCAAGAATTTTTTTATCTTTGAATGATGATGGTCAGGTTAGTAAAGTCACATTATAGGACTCCTTAAAATGCATATTAAAGATAAAATAAAAAAACGGGTTAGTAATAAAATGAAAGAGTGGGATAAACAGTTGTTAGAAATACACAATTAAATGCACAACGTGAAGTTTGAGCAATAAAAAAGAAATTAGATAATACTGAAGTCATTAACAAATTAATGACAGAATATCAAACAGTTGTAATGCATAAAGCGGAGATAGCTTTAGAAAAAATAAAATTGCACAGTTACACAATGACTTCAAAAAATCTACATAGGTTAGCTAATAGAAGTAAGATGTTAAACAAAAAGGCACAAATCAGTAATATCTGAAATCTTCACATTAATAAGCTTCCTTCAGACACACAAGAAATACTTAATATTTAAAAAAAAAATTCATGAGGATCTTAATAAAGATCAAAATAGTAATAATGATGATTATAAAATTGAGAAGTATTTAATGAAAATGTTGCTAATAAACTTAATGACCAAACAAATGTCTCTGTTGAATAAGCTTGTTACCTTAACAGAAGTTAAAGACACTTTTAAAAAATGGTAAAGCTCTAGGGTTAGATGTTTTATGTATGGAAGTTTATAGTCTGCTTCTGTTAAATATTTTAGAATTACTGAGTAATATTTTAGGATAATTCAGAATGACAAACAATTCCTCTATCATGTAAATTTGCTCACCTATACTTAAACAAGGAAAGTATAATTAGTTAATTTATTTATACAGATATATTTCATTATTAAATATAGACTATAAAATATTTACTTCCATCTTTTGCTACAAGATTAAGAGACATAGTTGAATTAATTAATAAAGATCAAACAGGATTTATAGTCAGTAGATGAAGGTATGATAATATAAAAAGGATAGTAACTATCTTAGATTTAGCAAAAGGAATTAATAAATTGACCCTAATTAGCTTAGATATCAGGATAACTTTTCTGTAGAGTGGAGCTACTTGCTTAAAACTTTAGAAGCATTTGGATTTCCAGAACAATTTATTGGAATATTAAAAAACTGTATAGAGACTCCAAAGTATTTGCTAAAATCAGATTTTACACTCTTGCATTTTAAACAACGGCACAATGCAAGGGTGTCCCTTGTCCCCTCTACTATTTACATTAGTTATAGAACCATTGGCTATTAGTACAAGAAACATTGAAAGTTTGATGGATTCTCAATTAAGGATTTTCAATCTAAAATACAGCTTTTGCTGATATATTACTAATTATAGGAGATTTAAATTATTCAGTTGAATACATAGATGAAGAAATTGAAAAGTTTCAAGACATATTGTTGAAATTTAATAATAAAACTGAAACTTTAGTGTTAAATCAATTATTAGATAGTAAGGTTAAAGAGAAATATAATTGGGAAGGAAAAGAACTAAAATATTTAGGAATAAAAACCTATCAATATGTAAGTAAGAATATTACTAATAATTTTGAAAAATAAGTGTTACTTTTTATTAAGACATGGATTTTTTTTTTCTTTTGGGGATAGGTTAGTACTTATTAAAGTGATTATATTATCTGTTTTATTGCCATCAAAATTTCAAAGGCTCTTTCTCAAAGAGCATGTGGCCGAAAGTAAGTTTTCAAAGTTTAACAATGCCACACTGGAATAATATGAAATCATAATAATGAAAGCAAAGCTTGATTCGTTATTATGAGTTTGGTATTGTGAATGGAGATTGTGGTACAGTGTGGATCGTGGAATTTACACTTTTCCTCACTGTAGTGTGATCTCAGAGTTGGTGTATATAATTTGCATGGGGTGTGTGGGGGCTTTCCCCCCTGCTAAAATGTAAACGGACATATGGGCTCTCGAAACCATAAGTCTGGTATGTTGAATGTTGAGTGTCACGTTTCTGACATTCGATATCTGAGCTAGATTTTTTCGACATTTAAGTTTAGTGTTTTGCTTCGAAAATGGTTTGCCTTCGACATTATGATGGTAAATATGTATATATAAATTTAATGCAATAGCTTTAATACCTGACAAAAAAACTTTTAAAGATAATGGAAAAGATGTTAACTTCATTCTTATGGTATCTTAAGCAGAGAATTGCTTACAGAAATCAAATAAGATTATGAGTTAGGTGGTATTAGCTTACCAGATGTAGTATCTTATTCTATTTTTGCAAATTTTAACTCTATTATACTCTGGATTAGACTCAGCATATATGAAATGTGTTCTTAAAACAGTTAAGAAATATGTTTTTGCAGCTCCATTAATATCAAAATGGAAATTCTTGTGCTTTTCCATTGTGCACACCTCTAAATTTAAGGACTCTTAGAACAATGTTAAAATTAATTTACTAAAAAGGAATGGATTAGTATGGTATGAGTGCTTTGAAAAAAGAAAAGCTAAGTGACCAGAATATTTAATGAAAGATTATAAGTGGATGAATCTGTTAACTAGTTAATATTATCCATCAGTAAGAAATTAAATGAATTTGTATATGAGTGAAGAAGAACAGAACACTGTTCCTTCATTATGTGACTATATGAATGTTGACCTACAAAGAAAGCTTGTCTAAGTTATAGAAGTTTATTATAAATAATAATTTTGATGCGAAATTCTGGAACTTTTTTGATTGCAGTGGATTGAGCGACTCGGTGCATGGTAAGAATAAAAATTTGTTACTTAAATCAGTTAGTCAAACTTCTTCAAGTTTATACCAGAAGGTTTTTATGTCGAAATTTATACATAGAATGTTTGTTACTCCCGATAAAATCTCTAAGTTTAGTAAAATGACTTATTCGGTTTGTTGGAAATGTTTTAAAATTGTAAAAGCTGATTGGACACGTTTATGGATTGTAAAAAATGAAATGTATATTGGAAAGAGATAGGTATGTTTTTAAGGGGTTATCATCTGATCATTGTTCTTTAACTAGATTAAAAATACTAATAAATGCTCCAATTCCTGTATCTGTAAAAGCCAAATGACAAAAATATTTTGGAGTCTTTTGGCATTTGCTAGAAAAGTTATTACTAAAAAATTGGAAATTGAACTCACTTCCTATGTTCAAATAATTTTTAAAAATAACAACAGTACTATGGAAAACTGAAAAAGAAGTGGTCAGAATAAGATCTGTAAATCATCCTAAGACTTTTAGTGGTTCAGATAGTCTAGAAATGGTGCTATTGAAATACCAAGACTCATAATGTATGTGTTAGTTGAATAAGATTACCTTGATGATTCAGTGTATTCCTAACATTTCCTAACTTTGTATAACACTATGTGATGTTGAATTTCCTCCTTTCTGTGTATATATTGTAAATATGTTAAATTAATAACATTTTTCTTAAAAAGGAATTAATTACATTTATATAATGTATCAAACAGCAGATAACTCAGAAACAAAATAAGAACATTAATTCAGTTTACGTTTTTTTTCTCCAATACAGCAAGGACCCCTTCTCTTTAAAGCTATCTAAATATCATACACAAATGATTTAGGTCCTGCATTTAAATATTAACTTTTTTAGTGACGCATCAAATCTGGGGAATCTGTTGATCAAGGTGCTACAACACTAATTCAGTACACTAACTTTTGGTTATCTTTGAGACTGCACTTTCCACACTGTTGTGTGATCTTTGATTTGGTGTATATGCTGTGTGAGGGTGTGAGGTCTCTCCTCCACATGAAGGGAGTGAAGGGAGCATTCTCCTTACAAAAAAGTTGCTTTTTTGATTACCAAAAGTGATTTTGGCTTGTTTTTTACCAAACAACATTAGAATAAAAAAAAAAAAAAAGTTCAAGTGAATCAACATGTATTCCAAATCTGGTAGAATTTCTGCTCTTAGTTATTCATCTTATTTACTTATTACACTGTTTTAAAATAATTTGTAGTTTTAGTCTGTTTCGTATGTGTGTGCCTTCTGTGGAAGGTTGGACGCCGGGCTGGCAACTCGACACCATAAAACTCCACTGCCAGTTATGAGCGGACAGGTGATCCACTGTGGCGGCCCCTAACTGGGAAAAGCCGAAAGAAGAAGAAGTCTGTTTCTGTATCTAGTGTATATGTTATGTCTTCTGATTTCTTCTACTCTGCTAAGCAGATTGAAAGTAAAGCTAATGTAGCTGAAAGCACTACACATTCTATCTTGCCCCTTTCATATTTTCAAGTACCAGATATTATATTGGGGACTTGAATTTGATGTGTTGTTATTGATGGTTCACATTTTAGGTGATGAGATTGTTATTGCAAGCATATTGATCCCTAGACTAAATCTCTTTCTTGGACTGCAGTTTCATCCAGAGTGCGCTTATATGATCTTTCAGAAGTGGATCTGTTCGCTACCAGTGTCAGGTGAAGAGACTTAGCAGGAAAACACTGCAGATACAGTCTTGCCTCATTATGGTATGTAGTCAGACTGATTTCTTGAGAAGAACTGTGTATCACTTAACATACACATCAGTGTTGCCAGCTCATAAGCTGGAAATATCCTATTTTCTGTTTACTCTTTTTTAAATATATATGTAAATGTAAACATAAAATGGCTTGTGGCAACGGAATGAATGCATATAAAGACAAAGCATGAGCAAAAATATGTGAAAGCAGTCAGGAACCACTCACTTTTAAAAAAAATAAAAGCCATACCAGTAAGCACTTTCATCTCTTTACTTGAAACTTCTTTAGACAAAGGTGCTTAGTTTTCTGGCTTTTGTTTCATTAAAAGTGAGCAGCTCCTGACACTGTTCATGTGTTTTTTGTTCACACACATCCTTGCTGGACTTAATTAGTCCTCTTAGTTTCCTGTTTAGTTTAATTACCAATCTGAAGTAGTTAACTTCATTTATCTGCAACCTGTGGGTATTCGGATCCATATCGGATCGGAGCCGGCAACATTTTATCAAGCATCTGCTCCAAGCTCCACCCCTTACCCATAATCCCTTATCTCTCCTACCTTCCCTCAGATCTCGTTTACCGCTTCATGCGTATGCATCGTGGTCTCTATAGCTCCAGGTTGGGTAGTGTAAGTGGAACTTTTGATTCATTAGTTAGTGTGTGAGAGTAGTTATTTGTGATAGCCCTTCCTCCCCTTTGTCTTGTTGTTGGTTTGTTAAAAAAAAAAAAAAAAAAAAAGTAGTTAGAAAGTTTGTGTTTCTTTCTTGATTAGAGTAGGCCTAGCCAACCCCTGAGTGTGCATCTGTCTAGTTAGCGCTTTGGCTCAGTGGAGTGTATTATGGCGGACCAGCCTAAACCAATGTTCAAGAAATGCACAGAGTGTGGCCACAAGCTTTCACTGGCTGATGGCCACACTCTGTGTGTTATTTGCCGTGGTGTTCCCCATCTTAGTTTACCATGTGCTGTGTGTGCAGGGTTCAATCCCAGAGCCCTTAAAGAAAGGAAGGCGAAACTGGTAGCCAAGGGCCTGCTAGCAGTTTCTGCCTTAGAGTTGACGGCCTCGACATCGGCTCCTGTAGCCGACCAACCCCCCCCCCCCCTCAGGTTAGGACTCAACCTCCCTCTAAGCCTGCTGAGGTGGGGACAAAAGCTGCAGATAAGGGCAAAAATGAGAGAGAGAGAAAAGGGTAGAGAGGCACCGCAAGTGATCTCCTGAGAGGAAGCCTTTTCCCAGTCCACCTGTGAAAGTTGTTAGGACCACTTCTCCTCGGCTCCATTCCCTGAGGTTCTCCCCAGAGCCGACGGAGCTCTTGGATCAGTGGCCTTCTTCGAGGTCGTCTCATAGGGCCAGATCTGAGTCAGTCACCTCCTCGGAGTCTATTGGAGCTTGACGTGGACAGGATGATGCATAGATTCATTCGGACCCAAATCGAAATGGGAGTCTTTCCAGGCCCCTCTCCGGCCTGAGAGGGGACCTCTATGCCCTTCTTCCATCCTATCTCTCCTTCCCCGATCTGACCATCGGTCTCGGGTTTATGGATCCGAGGATCCTCGGAGCTGGGGGTTTGGCGCTGATGGTTCCTCCAACCTTGCCGCTGGCCATTACCTTGAGTTCCTCGGATCAGACTTGTTCTGATCCAAGCAACTCTCTGGGCCGCGAACAGGGAGCCGGATCAGAGGGAACGGAAATGTCTTTGGCTCCAACTTTGTCGGATCTGAGCTGTTCCTTTGGAACCCTGGCTACCTTGGCCTAGGCCCCAATCCTCACGACGGAGCCGGGGAGAGCTTCTTCCTTTTTGGTTGCTAAGGAGGTGCGCTCTCCTTTGGCCTTCGACGTGGTGGAGAGGGTTCTCTCCCAGGGATTGAGACCCCAGCCCATTGCCTTGGGCTCCGCCCAGACTGCCTTGGATTTGGTCACAACTCCCATCAGCCTGTCCCAGGGACAGCCCGTGCCAGAGGACCCCCAGGTGGATCCCATTGTGGAATCCCCATGACTTATGAGCCCTCTTCAGAGAGTCCCACTGAGGAGGCCCCGCATAAGCAATCATGTAAGAGGAGGCACATGGACTCCCCCGAGTCCCTCACAGAAGATACTGACTTGGATGAAGGTGAGGGTTCTCCCAGATTACCTCCCGATGATGTCTCCTTTGGAGACATCATGGAAATCCTCCGCCAGAGGGGAGGTTGGTCAACCCCAAAACCCTCAACGGACAAATCAGTATTCTTGGAGGTTTTCGGCACGGGCCTATCTAGCTGTCACCAAGAGACAACTGGCTCAGGAAAGTTCTTCGGTCCACCCTCCGGACAAAGAGTCTAGGGCGGTGGACCGCTGTCGGAAGCGAGTTTATTCTTCAGTGACGTTTTCCGTACGAGCGCTGAATTATTTGGCACATGTCATTCTACTCCAGCGAGACCTGGTCACGGAATTCGCTGTGTCGCCCCCAGAGTCCTTGTCGCCAGAGGACAAGCGGCTGTTCTTAGTGAAAATGACAACTCTGAAATTTGTTTCTAACACGTCCACGCGTCTTCTTTACCATGCCACTGAAAGAGCTGCTAGGACGGTTGGGATTGGCATAGCTATGAGGCAGCACGCCTGGCTCAGACTCTGTCAATTCACGGATCCCTTCAAGGCATCTTTCACGAATGCTCCCTTTGACGGTTCCTCCCTTTTTGGAAAGACAGTTCGTGACACATTAGTCCAGAGCGAGAAGGATGGGAAGACTCTGTCTGCCATCGGAGTCTGCTTCTCTAGCCCTCAAAGATCCTTTTCTAGGAATCAGAGGGGGCAAAAGAAGATGTGGTTCAGAAAATCTCAGTTTTCCCGTGACACTCAGGATAACTCATCCCCCAGAGGCAGAGGGGGACAAGACAGATGCCGCCCCAGAGGCAGAGGGGGTCCAAGGAACTTTGGGTCAAGGGAGACCTTCTCGGATCGACCCGTGCAGGAATCCTGAGGGGTTGCCCGACTGTCCTACTCTGGAGACTGTCGGGTGAAGATTGTCATTGCACCTAACGGCTTGGGAGTCCGTCACAACGGACCGTTGGGTGCTCCAAATAATATCCAGAGGATACTCCATCCCGTTCATCACCCCACCTATACAGTCAAAGCACCTCCCGGATATCCCACCTGCTCAAAGGGAGGCTGCAGCACAAGAGATTTCAAATCTGCTTTACAATCGGGCCATCGAATTGGTCCCCCCAGATCAGTCCAGACTAGGTGTTTACTCCAAGTTCTTTTTAGTGCCAAAAAAGACAGGGGACCTCAGACCCATATTGGACCTGTCTACCCTGAACGTGTCGGTAGCCAAGCAGAAATTCTGGATAGTCACCTTACAGACCATCCTACCTTATCCCCGAGGATGCGACTGGATGTACTCGATAGACCTCCAGGATGCTTACTGCCATATCAAGATTTGCAGAAGCTCCAGGAGATTTCTTCGCTTCTGGCTGGGAGCCAATCATTTCCAGTTCAGAGCCCTACCATTTGGTCTCACCACAGCCCCCAGGGTGTTTACCAAGGTTATGGCAGCAGTAGCGCCTCACCTGAGGCTTCAGAGAGTTCAGGTGTTTCCTTACCTAGACGATTGGCTCCTCGCTGCTACCACCAAGCATCTACTTTGCATGGCCAGAGACTCCTTCATGCATCTTGCAGTCAATCTAGGGATCACCATCAACATCTCCAAGTCCCGCTTAAATCCGACACAGACCTTGGAATTCATAGGGGCATGGTTGGACACTTTACTATTACAAGTTTTTCTTACTCAGGACAGGATCCAGAACCTATGGGTCCATGTGTCAGTGATCCTCGGCCCCAGGACACCGATGGCGAGCGACATTCTCTGTGCCCTAGGCTCCATGGCAGCAGCAATTTCAATTCTACCATGTGCGTGCCTTCACATGAGAGTGCTTCAGTGGACCTTGGCAGTTCAGTGGTCTTGGTTAGACCTCCCCATGGACTACCCTATACGGATCAGCAAAGCCTGCAAGACTTCTCTTCTTTGGTGGCTCCAGTCACAGGAAATCTTGGCAGGTCGCCCATTCTTAACATCCCCAGCCCAAGCCACAGTGACCACAGATGTCCCCCAGCTCGGGTGGGGGGGCACTTTTTGGGAAGGACAGTCCAAGGCACGTGGTCCCAAACCGAGACCAGATTGCTTATCAACGTTCTGGAGATGAGGGCAGTGCTTTTAGTGTTGCAAGCCTTTCACACTGTTCTCCCCCCGGGGACGATTGCAGTTCAGTCAGACAACATGTCCGTTGTCTGGTACATCAACAAACAAGGAGGGACCAGATCTTACCCTCTCTGCCGTGAGGCCATGAGATTGTGGGAGTGGGCGATTTCCACCAGTCGGTTTCTGATCGCAGTACATATCCTTGGGACGCTGCAACATTTTAGCGGACAGATTGAGTCGGGCTATTCTAATGCCATATGAGTGGTCTCTGAAACAGTCAATAGTGGAGGAGATCTTCCTAGCGTGGGGTCAGCCTTGCTGCAATCTCTTCGCGTCTCCTTCCAATGCGAAGTGCAATGAGTTCTTCGCTCTAATCCCCTCCCCAAGGGACTCCCCCAGAGATGCTCTAGTCCATGCTTGGCCTCCCGGATTACTGTATGCCTATCCCCCGCTACCTCTAATTCCGAAGTTTCTTCAGAAAGCATACCGACTAGGGTGCAAAGTGATCCTCATTGCCCTGTTCTGGTCAAGTGTGGTTCCCCTTCCTCTGGTCTCATGCTGTAACTCCTCCACGGATTCTAGATCCCTGCCCGGATCTCATATCCCATCCCTCGGGCATCATTTCGCCCAACCTGGACAGTCTCAAGCTGACGGCTTGGTTGCTCCAGTTCCCCTGATCGCTAGGACTCCCTGTTTATCATCTTTGGTTAAGAGTATTCTGGTGGCATCCCTCAAAGCTTCCACTAGGAAGGTTTACCGCAGCAAATGGAAACGCTTCTCTATTTGGGCTTCTCAGAGAAACATAGATCCATTTACTGCCTCGGTTCCTGCAGTCTTCGAGTTTTTGTCATATATTTTTCAACAAGGGGCTAGTTCCTCCACAGTGAAAGTACAACTGGCAACCATATCTAATTTTCATATTGGCAAAAAATTAAATGCTCTGGCCTCCTTGAGATTGTGCAAGGCCTTTCTAAAAGGTACTTTTCTCTTGCGTCCCCCGGTTAAGAATTCCGTCCCCCTTTGGGACCTTACCCTAGTTCTGCAGGCATTGGTGCACCCCCTTTTGAACCAGCAGTGTCAGTAGACTTAAAATTTCTGTCCTGGAAGACAGCCTTTTTAGTGGCCATTACTTAAGCTAAAAGGGTTTCTGAGATTCAAGCTTTGTCTGCCGTGCCCCCCTACTTGATTTTTCATAAAGACAGGGTTTTGCTTCACACGAAACCTTCTTTCTTATCGAAAGTGGCTTCTGAATCTAACATTAATCAGATGATTAATCTGCCTGTGTTATTTCCAAAATTCCAGAACAAGGGTGAATATAAGCTGCACTTGCTAGATGTTCATAGACAGCTTCATTTCTATCTACACAGGACTAAACAATTTCGTAAGTCTGACCAATTATTTGTGTCCTTTTCTAGACCCTTTTTGGGAAAGGCCATTTCCAAGATCTCCTTAGCCAGGTGTATTACACAATGTATACTGCATGTCTATAGGGATAAAGGCCTATCCCCACCTGGTCCTAATTAAGCCCATTCCACCAGATCTATGGCAACGTCTGCTGCTTTTTGGTCTAGGGTTTCTCTGGATGATATCTGTGCAGCAGCGACCTGGGCAAGGTCACATACATTCATCTCTCATTATAAATTGGATTTGATCTCTAGAGGGAGAGAATCCTTTGGCTCTGCGGTGCTCAGGAATATCCTTCCATGAGAGCCTCCCATGAGTTTTGGTAGCTGGGGACTCTGTCCCACAGGTTGCAGATAAATTAAGTTAACTACTTCAAATAAAGAAGTTATGTACTCACCATAATGTTCCATCTGAGTAGTTATACTTCATTTTCTGCAACCGTTCCTCCCTCTTTCCCCCGAACCTGTTCTAGGTTAATGTTATTGAGTTGCTAATAGTTTGGTTAGTGGCAAACTCGATCTGAAAGAAGGTAGGAGAGGTGAGGGATTATGGGTAAGGGGAGGAGCTTGGAGCAGATGCTTGATAAAATGTTGCCGGCTCTGATCCAATATGGATCCGAATACCCATAGGTTGCAGAAAATGAAGTATAACTATTTAGATGAAACGTTATGGTGAGTACATAACTTCTTTTTATGAGAATTGCTCTTCCTGACTGTAGCGATAAATTTTATCCTTTTGTTATATATAGGTTCATAGGTTCATAGATTAGTACTAAGCTAACTGCCCTTGCGAGCCATTTTAAGCCTAGCCAATAATCCCTTGTGAGACTCAAACCCTGCACCTTGTGTTTGCAAGGCAAACACCTTAACCATTAGGCCACCCTCCCAACCCCTATATGCTTAATATGCTATTAAGGTTAGGATTCCACTAGTATTGTTTGTTTTTAGTGTTTGTTTTGGGCTTACTTCTGGTAGGTACAGCAGACCTTATGCAGACATTTACATTGTTGTGCAAGTTCTCTGTGAACAATTCAGAATGGACAGCTGGCACCCACTGAAAACAGCCTTATTACTTCACATACATTGTACTTATAGTGCTAAATATATTTGTGGTCTGCACTATTGTGGCAGGACAGGTAGCTTACATCCTTCTAAGCTGGGAATTGCTGACTGAAGGCTCAGTTTCTGCTATTCTAAAAGTGCATTAGTTCTGGCTTAAGCACTTGGGCTTCAGGCCAGTTATTCTACATTAAGAAGGTTTGTGGTCTGCACTCTTGTGGGAGGAGAGGCTGGATTCTACCCTTCTGAATTGGGAATTTCTGGTCACAGGCTTATTGTGCCTGCTTATTTGAACTGTTTCTTTCTGAAATTGGTGCGCTTTGTTGCTGTAGCATGGACCAGATTCAGGCATGCTGAATCTAGCTTTGTTTGTATAACTTGAGCACTGATCCAGGCCATTTTTTTTTTTGGAGAAAGTTCCCCTGCACCCTAGTGGCAGGAGTGTGCAGTTAGAGCTTGTCTGATTGAAGAGTGCTGGAACAGGGTTCAGTTTTGAGCTTTTTCCTGGTTAATTGGGTAACTTGTTTAAATCAGTTTGTTCGTTTTCTATTGTTTCATATATATATATATATATATATATATATATATATATATATATATATATAAATTGCACTTTATTCATCTGCTTTTACTGTATTTGTGTTTCTTCCTACTTTAGTACTAGGGGCATTGACTACAACTCTGATCTGAGATATATAATAATAAGTATCCTTTTCTGTGCATTTAAAATGTTTTTTTTGATTGTATCTGCTTTATTTTCTGAAAAAAATATATACTTGTTTCCTGCCTTTCTAAGCTATTATAGTCCAGTTTTCAGTTTAGTGCTGAATTCAGGGCTGTGTTACAAATCTCTGTGTTTGCCCATACCTTACTTGTATAGAAGGAAGTTTCTCTGTTCACCTGTGAGAGAGGGGAGCTTTGAGCAGCCTATCTGTCCCTGGAGGAGTAGTTTCAGTCCAGAAATTAGTAGTTTATTGCCCATTTTGGGCTAATTTCTATCTCTTTCATTTCCCTGCTATACAAACTGCATTTGCCCACTTTTGAGTGCCGGGCAGCTCAGGTTAGCTAGGGTATAACTGTTCTCAGCTCCACAAAGTCTCCTCTTCAATTTTTCCCTTGGAACTAGATAAACTTTCAACTTAAGCACTCAAGCCATTCATTTCTCAGCCCGGCACTTGCTCAAAACTCATAGCAAGCACTTATAAACCCTAGCACTAGACCCCCCCCCCATACTGCAGAAGGACAAGGGTCTGTATTCAACCTTACCAGCCATTCAGTAAAACAGTTCACTGTACCTATCCAGGCATGTCCAAAGGGCAGTTTCAGGTGTACTCTCCTGTCCAGTTGGTGAATCTGGGCATTTTGAGGCAGTGTTACAACTGCCTCATGTGCACAGACAACCCTCTCCTCCTACCACCAAACACTAATACATGCAAGAGATGCAATTATACAGCCAAACTGGAGGCTAAGCTCTCTCACCCCAAGACTGGATCAGACAGTCAAGAGGAGAAGGGAAATACTTGCATCACACCACCAGTCTCACATAGACCCATTAAACCAGCACCGGCAAAAAACACACATAAATGCACAAAAACATACTCAGAGGCTCTAAATAAAAATCTGCAAAAGCAACAGAGACTTCCAAAGCAGACATCCAAGCAACCTCCACCCCCCTCAACACAAACCATGAAACACATACTTCACAAAACCAGTATGCCACACAATCACAGCCCTTAAGGCAAAATAACATACCAGTAATAGGTGACTCTATAGTCAGGCACACTGATGTCCCACTCACTAGGCTGAATAAGGAGAAGGTTACTGTTAGCTGCCTGTCGGGTGCCAGGATCTGCCACATAACACAAGCACTCAGGTCACTCCAGAACAATTATAAATATGACTCTGTCATTGTCCATGTTGGTGTGAATGACCTGAGCCATACCTCCCTGGACTACATGAAGAGAGACATGGAAGAGCTCTCTGATCACGTACCCCAGGCCAGTATGACCCTAACCCTGAGTAGCATCCTGCTCTCACCAAGAATGATACCATGGTATAAAGAAAAAAATTATCAATTTCAACAATTGGCTAAGTTTCTGGTGTTATTCAAAGGGGATCCATTGTCTGTCTGCCTGGGATGACATGTTCGATAAGCCACGCTGCTTCCCTAGAGACGGCTTGCACCTGTCACCCTTAGGCTTTCGAATACAGGCAAAGGCTCTTGCCACCCTTATAGTGCCTTTTTTAGGCAAGGCTCAAAAGACAAACCCACCGCCGTAAATAGCACAAGAAACAAAACACTGAGGGTAACGCTACTCAATGCCAGAAGTCTAAACCTCAAAATACATGCACTCGTGGCACTCCTCAGTATGGAGAAAATCGATATATGTGCAGTAACAGAAACCTGGTTTAAGGCTCCAGAGAGCACCGCAGCACTACCAGGCTACAACTCATACCATACATTTCGGCCACAGTACCCAGACCAAAATACAAAAGGCGGGGGCTTATCCATATTCATCAAGGATACCCACACCTCCAGGTTAGTGGCACAGCACGACGCTTCAGAGATCATCCACTTGCAACTAACAATGGGCAAAGCTGCAGTTCAAATTGTAGCTTGCTACAGATCACCCACCATGTCCCAGGACCCCCATTCCACATTTCTGGAAACACTGGGAAACATAAAGGTCCTACCAAACACCCTAATATTGGGCGATTTCAATTACCCAAACATTAACTGGGAGAACTACTCAAGTACTAACTCCCTTGCCCAACATTTCCTAGAATTATAAACTGGAACGCCCTGGATCAACTGGACAACACTCCCACCAGAGGTGACAACATATTGGACCTGGTCATCACCAACATGGGGGACTGGTGTCTCACACCGGAGGTCAACCCCCCGCTGGTTAGATCTGACCATAAACAAATCACCTTGGATATCCACCCCCCCCCCCAACCCCGGACAAGGAAACCACAGTGAAAACTTTTCAAAAGCAAACTTCACAAGTTCAAAGCCACCGTGCTAAAGGATAACGCTGTCCAAGCTGCAAAATCCTTTACTAATGCATTCTATGGACACCTACAAGAATGCATGGATCATGCTATCCCAAGCAAAACCAAGACTCACTCCTCCAAGAAAAGGAAACCAGTCTGGTAGACCCCTGCCATAAACAAGCTATACAATAGGAGAGGAAACTAGTACAGAAAAGAGTAAAATCCCAAGAAGGGAAGACATCCCTGATCAGTAGCAGCAAGAAACTACAATACCTCATAAAATCATCCAAGGCGAGCTTCGAAAGGAAAAATTGCCAAGGAATCCAAAGATAACCACAAGGCATTCTTTAGCTATGTCAAGAATCTAAGTGGCAATGCTTAGATCTGCTCGGAGTTAGTGCAGAATGGCACAAAATACACTGAACCGACCGATAACGCCAATATCCTGGCAGACAGGTTCAGTGCAATCTTCACCCACCTCTCACCCCCAAAACGGCCCATAACCATACCAGAAGAATGTAGACCCCCTGAAATCACAGACACTCAGGTTAAAACAGCCCTCTCCAAAGCCAAAAATACAGTATCCCATGCTGTGTCCTACACAAGCTCAAAGACTAACTAACCCCTCACCTAAACACACTGTTCAAACTCAGCCTCTCCACAGGCTACGTAACCATAGAGTGGCGCACAGCAATGGTTATTCCGCTCCACAAAGGTGGAACCACAACAGACCCCTGGAACTATCGCCCTATAAGCCTGACTAGCTTTGTCTGCAAGGCTATGGAGCGCATCATCATGAAACTCATTAACAGAGACATTGGGAACCTCCAAACACTAGACCCTACCCAGTTCGGCTTTTTTAAGGGCAGATACTGCCTCCTGAACCTGGTGGACTTCTTTGAGACAGTTACCAAGGATATAGACGAGGGAAAGGTGGTACACACAGCCTACCTAGACCTCTAAAAGGCCTTCGACACCATTCCCCATTCTGGTATTATAGACATGCTCACCAGCCGGAACATAAGCCTCTACATCAAAAGATGGGTTGCCAACTGGCTAATGGACATAACCCACATGGTGAGAGTTGCAGGAGCTAGGTCCGACTCTAAACCGGTTACAAGTGGCGTTCCCCAGGGCTCAGTCCTAGGACCCCTCCTGTTCGGCATATACTTCTCAGAGGTACAGGCAAGCACAGGAGGACTATGGCTGACCAAGTTCGCAGACGACTGCAAACTAGGGGCTATAATTGACTCTCTGGCTGACACAGACATCCTCCAAAAGGGTCTCACTGAGACAGATACCTGGTGTCAACATCATGACCTCAAGCTAAATGCCAAAAAGCACATAGTCATCCCCTTTGGAAAAAACAAAGTATCCACAAACTACCACATAGGTGGTAGTCCCCTAAATACAGAAGACGTAATAAGGGATCTGGGGACCCAAGTAGATAGTAATCTCTCCTTTGATAATCACATTGCCAAAGTGGTTAGAAAATCCGTCTATGTGGCCCACCTAATTAAAAAAGGGTTTGCATCCAGATCACAAGAGGTCATTGTGCCCCTCTACTCATCAGACCCATCATAGAGTACAGCACCCCATTTGGGATGTACCTTACAGGACACCTGTAACAGTTGGGAAGATCACAGAAGTACCTCACCAAGAGGATCACTGGCCTCAAACAGATGCCCTATGCAGCTCGACTGAAGAAACTCCAGCTGTACTCGGTTGCATACCGCCTACTCAGAGGTGATCTCTCCCTGACATACAAGGCCTTGTCCAACCCAGAATTGATGGACATGCTCCATCTAAAGAAAACCATATCCATTCGAGCTACACGCTCTAGGGATCTAAACCTCACCACAACAATAAAAAGGATGTGCTGGAGGGATAGATTCCTGTCCCAGAGACTTCCCATGCTTTGGAACAAGATTCCAATCTACATTAGGCAGAGCTCCTCGCTAACACTCTTCAAGAGAAACCTTGACGAGTGGATAGGAAACAGAAAGTTTACCCCGTGGATCACTTCAGTGGCTCTGCTGGACAGAGGCACAGGGAACTAATCTAAGGAGGTGGCGAAAGCCAACCCATTCTGGCTAGGCTTATAAATGCCTTTGGGCAGATATCCTAGTACCTACCTATGAACCTATAAAATTAACTTTAGATGAAAAATGAAAAAAGCATACTTTTTGCTAAAATTCCATTTATGGGCTTCTCACTCATAATGAAGTGTCAAAATTCCTTAAAGATCTCAAGTATTGCAACTCTGGTCAAGCTGCTTCACATATACAGAATTAAGTTTCTGTTACTCCTCCACAATTAGTCTCCTGGTACTCCACAAATAAATACACAGGTAAACTTTTAGTACCCCATAGGTAAAGTCATATTTCAGCACCTAGTATTTCACAGCCTGTCTTGAACAATTTTAAGACAAATATCTCATCTGATGTTGTTAATCTTCTTTCCATTCATCACTGATGGGTTTGGTTCCGAGCCCCTCGGAACCGTGTTGGCCTAATACCAAGCTTGCGTACACCAAAAACTCTTGATCTAAGAAGCTACCCACAATGCCCTTCTTCCTGTTACTTCAGATCTCATTTGCCGCATAGCCATATAGCAGCATTTCACCGAGCTCTCAAGCTAAGTGGTATTTTTCTTGATATTTTCTGTATATTTGGATATATATCTCTCTTATGTAGTCACTCTCTAAATCTTTTTCCCTTCTGCTTCACTCATTTACAGTTATTGTAACTTTCTTAACCAGCTCTACCCATTGGGTAATTCTTTTTACCATCGTTGGTATGCCTTCTCCTTACCATTGTGGTATTTCTTGATACCATCATTGGTATCTTCTTTCCTTTTCTTGCCTTTCTAGGTGATTTTCCTTGTTTGATAATCTAGTTAAATTGTGATCAGTGTGTTTGTGGAAATGTCTGATAAAAAAGGGACTTCGGGGTTTAAACATTGCACCTCTTGCAATGGTAAGCTCCCAAACAGTGACTCTTACGACGACTGTGTTTATTGTCTGAGGGTTTCTCATCCCTCTCTTAGACCCCCTTGTCAAATTTGCCAAAGATTCAGTCAGCGAATGCTGAATGAAAGAAAGAATAAATTTATTTTGAAAGGCCTTCTTGCTTCTGCTTTCTCAGAGGTCCTTTCTGTGTCGGAGGTCTCAACCCCCCAGTAAAGGACAAGAAACGTCCCCATTCTGATCCCTCTTCACCTGCTGGTGATAGGTGTAAGACACATAAACATAAGGCCCACAAATGTTCCTCTGAGCATAGACTTGCTACTTTTGGTTTCGACTACTACTGTTCCGAGCTCTGCTTCGATACTACTGTGACTCAAGCCATGGACATTACCGAATTCTTGACATTGGCAGCACCTTCAGCAATGACCCTCCCAGCTGCGGCACCCACCTTGCCTTCCACTACAGCTACGGCACTGACCTTGCCTTCGACTACAGCTACGGCACCGACTTTACCTTTGACTACATCAAAAATGGTTTTGACCCCTGCCATTTCTTTAAAACCGATGACATCGACTCCGAATGCTTCTTCAGCACCGAGCCCTTTTACTACTCCACTGACACCTTTGCTACCTGTCTCCAAATTAGAGACTACGGTACCACTAGCTCAGACACCATGGACCCGATACTTCCCCTCCTTGGATCCGTTCCTGGGTCAAATGTACAGACCCTTTTTGGATCGACCCAACTCCCCTTCAGGAGTGTCCATGAGGTCCACCAGGAGTCTATCCAAACTTGGTATGGTGCGCCTGTTGGATCAGCTGTTGATGGCCAGAGGGATACCAAATGTTCCAAAGACTCATCCCTCTCTGGGACTTGGGTCTATCTCTCCCAGGACTCCGACGTATAGTCCTCCTTCGGACCCGTCGGTTCCAGAGCCCATTGCTCCTATGTCCTTTGTGGAACCCCATTCCTTGGCACCGACAGTGACTGTCACTGAGGCTTCGAAGCCACCCCTTTGGTTTTCGGTTCCAACGGAACCAGCCCTTCCTCAGAATCATGGTTGGGGGGCAGAGTCCTCAGTCCAGGGAATGGTTCTGAGTGTTTTATCGGTTCCACCCTTGGATCCATGGATAACACCTGCCCCGATCCTGCTTGAGGCTCCATCCCTGGGAGCGGGTCCAACGGAGTGTGGTGTGACCCCAGTTCTGAGGTTGTCCTTCTCGGTTCCGGGCTCCCACTCCTCTTTGGGTGGGCCTGCTTTTCAGGTGATGGAGAGGGTGCTTGCTTCAGGAAGCGCACCTCCGACGTCAGAACTTCACACTGCTCCCTCTGAGCTATAGCTACCATGAGCCACCTCCCTTGGACACTGGGAAAAGAAGCCTCAGGAAACCCCAGTTCGGGGTACCCATCCTTCAGAGTCTTCCTCAGATATTCCCACTGAAGAACCTCCTCGGAAGAAGGCGTGCAAGAGGAAGCACAAAGACTCTCCTGAAGAGTCTTTGACAGAAGACACAGACTACGATGCTGGGGAGGGGTCCCCACGGTCACCCCCGGATGATGTCTCCTTCAGAGACATCCTGGAAATATTAAAACAGAGGGGTGGCTGAAAGCCCTCCAACCCTTCCTCAGAGTCCGTGTTCTTGCAAGCTTTTCGCTCCCAGCCTTCTACCTCTTGAGTGACCCCACCTGCTGACAAGCTAATCCAGCTCATTGTGCAGCATGCCTGGCAGAACCCTAACTCTGTTGAGGCCAATCCCCAGAGTTCTGATAAGATCCCCCCCCCCCCTCGGAAGAGCATCCGCAGTGGTCCAGAGGTTTGCCAGTTGATGCTATGGTGGTGACGGCAGCCACTAAAAAGGATCTAGCGGAAGAAAGTCCTGCTGTTCACCTGCCCAACAGGGATCCCTGGCTGTGGACAGGTTGGAGAAGCGAGTCTTTGCTTCAGCAGCCTTTGCTATCAGGTCCCTGAACTACTGGGCACACTTCATGAGGCTCCAAAGTGATCTGATTACCAAACTTTCTGGATCCCTCACAGGTCAAATTTCTGACAAGGCACGGGACAAGGTTGCCTCTCAACTTGACACCCTTGAATCTATTTCCAATTCGTCCATGAGGCTGCTCTCCCACGAAACTGAAGGGGTGACTAGAGCTGCGGGTGCAGGCGTAGTCATGAGGCATCATGTCTGGATGCGCATCTGTGACCTCGCGGACTCTTTCAATTCCTCCTTTTTGAATGCTCCTATTGAACCATCTTTCTTATTTGGTTCTAAAGTTAAGGACATGGTGGCCAGGTGCGAGCAAGATGGAAAGACTCTATCTGCCATTGGCCTACATTTTTCCAAACCTCAACGTTCTTTTTCCAGGAACCAGAGGAATGGGAAAATCTGGCACAAGAAATTTCAGGGTCCTTTCCGTAACTCACGTGGTGAGGATTCCCCCAGAGGCAGAGGGGGTTCCAATGGTGGAAGAGGGGATCCCCGAAACCAAGACTCTAGGGATTCCTTCTCTGGGCGGTCTTATCAACACTCCTGAAGCATTGCTCCATTGCTTTCCTCTGGAAGCAGTAGGAGCTCATTTTTCTCTGCACCAAACTGCCTGGTGCTCTATTACAAACAATTGATGGGTGCAGAGAATAGTCCCTCTAACCTCCTGTCCAAAACCTACAAAAAAACCTTCCCGATATTCCACCCAATCAAAGAGAAGAAGCAGCTTCAGAGATAAGAAAGCTGTGTCAAAAAAGTGTCATCCAACCAGTCCCTCCAGACCAATGCGGATCCGGGTTTTACTCAAGATTCTTTTTAGTGCCAAAAAAGTCCGGGGACCGGAGACCCATTTTGGATCTCAGCCATTTAAACAAATCAGTTGTACCAACCAAGTTCCACTTGGTCACTATTCAATCCATTCTCCCATTTTTAAGGGAGAATGTTTGGATGTGTTCAATAGACCTCCGGGATGCGTATTACTACATCAAAATGGACAAACGCTCCAGGAGTCTCCGCTGCCGGCTAGGAGCCAGTTATTACCAGTTCCTAGCCCTGCCATTCGGACTCTTGACAGCCCCCAGAGTGTTCACAAAATGTCTAGCAGTGGTGACAGCTCATCTGAGACTTCAAGGATTCCAGGTGTTTTCATATTTAGACGATTGTCTCCTCTCCACCCCCACCAAGCATCTTCTGACTATGGCCATCTGATACACCCTTTCATTAGCAGAGTCCCTAGGCATCACTGTACACTGGGAGAAATCCAACTTAGAACCTACCCAACAGATAGAATTTATAGGGCCAGTTTTCAATACCCAGTCCTGCCTGGTATCTCTGCTGGCTCACAGGCTTCAGAGGTTAAGAATGAAAGTGCGTGTGATACTTTGTCAAAAGAAGGTGTAGGGAAGTTCTCCAGGCTCTGGGGTCCATGGGTGCAGCCATTCCAATAGTTCCTCTGGCAAGGTTACACATGAGACTGTTACGATGGCTCCTATTGTCCCAGTGGTTCACAAATCTTCACCCCCTAAACTCGCAGGTGTTCATAACCAACTCTTGCAAGCAAGATCTCCTTTGGTGGATGAGGCCAGACACAGAACTTTGGTTTTACCCCTTTCAGACCCCTCAACCCAACACCACTGTGACTATGGACACTTCCCTGATAGTGTGGTGGGGCCATTTTCACGAAAAGACAGTCCAAGGCATGTGGTCGAGCTTAGAGGCCAACCTGCATATCAATGTTCTGGAGTTAAGAGTGGTGCTGTTAGCGTTGCAGGCATTACATCTGCTTCTCCCCCCTGGAACGATTGCGATTCAGTCAGACAATATGTCAGTAGTCTGGTACATCAACAAACAAGGAGGAAACAAATCCTACCCCTTATGTCGAGAGGCCATGAGAATTTGGCACTGGGTGATAGCTACCAACCGCTTTCTTATAGCAATGCACATCCCAGGGAGTTCCAACGTGATTGCGGACAGGTTGAGCAGATGCATTCTCCTTCCTCATGAGTAGTCTCTCAATCCCAAAGTGACAGCAGAAATTGTCAGCCGATGTGGCCAGCCCTGCTGCAACCTCTTTGCCTTCCCTTCGAACAACAAATGCAGCAGATACTTTGCCCTCTTCCCCCCAGAGGGGGAATCCCCGAGAGATGCTCTGACACACGATTGGCCCGCGGGTCTCCTCTACACTTTTCACCCAATTCCCTTGATACCTCTATTCTTAAAGAAAGCCACTTGGTTGAGATGCAAGGTGATCCTCATTGCCCCATTCTGGCCTCGTCAAGTGTGGTTCCCCTTCCTCCAGCCTTATCTGCTACAGCCTCCATGGATCCTGGACACTTGTCCAGACTTAATTTCTCACCCCTAAGGGTTGACTCACCCAAATCTGTCTACTCTCTAGCTGACGGCTTGGTTTCTCCACTTCCGTTAGTCGCCAGGCAGGAAGCTCTTTCCTCACCTGTTCACAATATCATTTTGGCCCCCCCATAAACCATCCACAAGAAAACTTTCCAGAGGTAAATGGAAAAGGTTTTCTCTTTGGTCTAAAGAATGTTTGCTAGATCCCTTCTCAGCCCCGGCCTCAGTCATCCTTCAATAGTTTTCTGAGTTCTTTGAAAATGGAGCATCAGCCTCTACCATACGAGTTCATTTAGCAGCAATTTCCAATTTTCATAATGGAGTACAGGGCATTCCAATTATGTCCATTCGCCTGTGCAAAACCTTTTGCAAGGGAGTGTTTCACAGCAGACCTCCAATTAGGCATCCCTTAGAGATGTGGAATCTCTCCCTAGTACTGCAGTCTCTCTCTCAACACCCTTTTGAGCCTGCTGCAAAATGTGATCTCAAATATCTCTCATGGAAATCTCTCTTTTTGGTAGCTGTCACTTCACCTAGACGGATCTCAGAATTACAGGCCTTATGCATCAAGAGACTGTACCTGATATTTCATAAAGACAGAGTATCTCTACGTACTAATCCATCCTTTCTCCCCAAAGTGGTTTCTGATTTTTCTGTGACCCAATCCATCGAGCTCCCAGTGTTTTTCCCAAACTATTCCAGTAAAGGAGAATACTGCCTACACTCCTTGGATGTGCATAGGCAACTACGTTTTTACCTAGACAGGACTAGATCTATCCATAAGACAGACCAGCTTTTCACTTCCTTCTCTGGTTCAAGGATGGGATATGTTGTATCAAAAGTCACTTTATCAGAGTGGCTCAGAGATTGTATTTCCATTTCATATTCACATACAAATGAGCCTAGATCTCACAATATCAAAGCACATTCAACTAGAGCTATAGCAACCTCTGTAGCTTTTCAGTTCAGAGCCTCTATGGACGACATTTGCGCAGCAGTTATTTGGGCTAAACTACACACTTTCATCAAACATTACTAGTTGGATATGGTCTCCAGGGGAAGAGTGGCCTTTGGCTCAATGGTGCTCAGGAATGTTCTTCCATAAGGGCCACCCAGGTTTCTCAGGTAGCTTGGGATTCTGTCCCATCAGTGATGAATGGAAAGAAGATTAACAACATCAGATAAAGACGTTATGTCTTACCATAATGTTCCATCTGTGTTGTTGATCTTCTTCCATTTATCCAGTCCCACCCTCCATCCCCCACCAAAGGCTCCTGGTGGATCTCATGAGTCCTTGTGGTGTGTCAGGGTTTTTGCGCAGAAATGGCCTCTGCTTTATTTCTGTATGTCTTATGCAAACTCGATCTGAGGTAACAAGGAGAAGAGCATTGTGGGTAGCAGCTGAGCTCGAGAGTTTTTGGTGTATGCGAGCTTGGTATTAGGCTGACACGGTTCCGAGGGGCTCAGAACCAAACCCATTAGTGATGAATGGAAGAAGATCAACAACAAAGATGGAACGTTATGGTAAGACATAACTTCTTTTTTTTGGATAAAGGTCGTTCCTTTAACAGCACTTCAGCAGGTGATTTAGATTATCCTGTGTTACTACATGCTTTACTACTATTGTGTTGTCTATTTACAGCATCATTAAGTTCAAACCATACTACAATGTATATACACAGCACCTCAAAAAAAAATAGCATTCATATTCCAAATATTTAATTAGCTAGAGTATATGTGCATTTATCTATCTATAGCTATAAATCTCTCTCAAACAGGTTTATAGGTATATAGTAGGCTAACAACCACCTTTATAAGACTAGCTATACAACCCACTTGTGTCCCTATATATCATGGGCATTTATTAGGAGGGAGCATGTTAGGGAGTTTCTAAAGGTTATGTGGGGGGGTATGTTAGTTGCATGGCTGCGTTCCCAGAACCTCCTAGATGATGTTCAAATTGAGATATCTTGATCCAGTAATTGGCTTTGTTGAACTTAATCCTCTTAGTTTCCTGTTTAGTTTAATTGGAGAGTCCTTATTGTTATGGAAGTTGCTCTTCCTGATTTCAGCCATAACTATTTTCATTTTGTTGTATACACTATTAAGATTAGGATTCCACCACTGTGGTTTGTCTTTAGGGTTTGTTCTGGGCTTACTTCTGGTAGGTACATCAGTCTCTGTACAGCCATTTACATTGTTGTACAGGTTCTCTGTGAACCGCATAGGCTGATGTGAACTCTGGGTTATGAGGGCCACTGGATTTTGACAAATTATCACTTAATAAGATGTAATTTGCTTTAGAATAGTTCCTAACTGTTGTGGGGTGCTGGAGTTGCCAAGTTGAATTTTATTTCAAAGGAAACATCTTTATGGTCCAACCTTATCAGTGAGGACATAACTCGGGGGGGGGGGGGGGGTTAGTGCAGCTCTCTCCCATATTGGTGAGCTCTAGCTCCAGTATGTTTGAACCTCTGGTGGATGTGCGAACCATCTGGTCAAGGGTATTTGTGTTAATGAAGTCCAGGAATCACTGTGCCTGTGAATTTGAAGCAGTGTATGTTTCCCAGTCTACAAAGGGGTTGTTAAAGTCTTCCATAAATCGGGTATTTGGCTTAACAGTGAGTGTCTGCAGTAGGTTTTGGTATGAGCTATGGCATTCTTGGGGTATAGAGGTGACCTGTAATTTGCTATGATATGGTCTGGGACTTTGTCTGTGATGATTTCCACATGGATAAACTCCAGGGCGTCATCCTGTGTAATCATCCTAGATGTATACTTGTTGCTAAGGTAGATTGATTGAGACTCCTCCACCTTTTATCAACCACATCCTCCCACACTGGCAGATATTGAATCCCTCTGGAAAGTCATAAAAAACTAAACCAGTTATTGAGGTCAGTCATTCTTTGTTCATACTGTGGCATCATTCTTGGTGAAGGTAGAATGCTGCTCAATTCAAGACACATACCTGCCTGAGATATATTCAGAGAGAGAGATCAGTAATGTCTCTCTTTATATAGTCCAGGGATGTACATGTCAGATCATTAAAGGCCACATTAATTATGATAGAATCATACTGGTACCCATGGTGTAGTGACTTGAGTGCTTGTGTAACTTGGCAGATCCTGGCTCCAGATATGCAGCTAACCATTATCTTCTCCTTGTTCAGTCTGTTGAGTGGGTTATCTTTGTACCATTCTATGGAATCTCACGTGACAAGAGCCTTGGGTAATGATTTGGTACAGTTGTTCCTGTCAGGAGGGTTAAACTTAATTATTTCAAGGTATACATAGTTTTGTGTGTTTGTTTTAAGTTAATATATTATGGGAGTATTCCCGGGTGAGCTTGATTTTTTTGTTTGATGGTTTTCTTAAAACAGAAATTCTTGTAAAATGTGACATAAGTTCAAACTGAGATGACAAGAAACAACTGTATAAAATATCAGCCTGCCAAACATTTGTGGATGCACATAACACAAAAGACAGAAATAGACATTTAAATGCAATATCATTTATAACAGGTAGGAATAAAATAACTTCTTAACAGAATGGCTACTCTAAACATATTATTTTTGACCATTAATGGCTTTACAGGTACTGGTAAAAGGTAAGAATATTGAATTATATTAAGAAATGCAGACTGAAAATAGCAATGCTGCAACAGACACATTTCGAAGGGAGTGAGCTTGTGAATTTCCTAAAGAAAGATTTCAGGATGGATATTCAAGAATATCGGGGACAAAGAAAACAGGGAGTACTTAACACTAGCTGCTAGAGGAGCTCCAGTAGTGATAGAAGAGAGGAAAAAAGGTAGTAATGGTAGGTTTGTGCCAGTAAGGGGGTACTGGCAAAGTAGGAGGATTATGCTGGCATGTATTTACATTCCACCTAAAACTACTGTTATAAAGCTCAAGAAAATTTTAGGAAAATAATTGATGTGTTGTTGTCCTAACTCACCTTCATTCTTAGCAGGTTAGATTAAGATCCGATCATCAGATCCGACTCGGCCTTTATATGCAAGCTTGAGGTCTTTCATTAGCTTGTGGTTAAACCCTATCCCAGCATGCACTAGGTAAACTCCCCAGATCTCGTCTGCCACTAAACAAGATCGGTTGCTCATTCTACTGGCAGTGGCTAAGTATACGCTTTATTATAATCACTAATTTGAAAAATGTGGACAGAAAATGACCCTAACTGATAGATGCACAATTTGTGTCTATTGCCTGGGAACTGTCCATCTCCAGGAGTCTTGCTCCATTTGTCATTTTTTTAATCACAGGGCTCTCCTGGAGAGGAAAAACAAATTGATACTGTGGTCTCTTAAAAAAAACCTTCTCAGAAGCAATACAAGAAGGTCTGGGTTTATCAAAGACTGACCAATCTCCAACTGCAAAATCAGACAAGTCTGGGAATAGAACTTCCTCTTCCAGTGCTCTATCGAAGACTTCAAAAAAGGTTGCCAAAATTTCAACTCCGGATCCTAAGTCTGTCGGATCTGAAAAATCTACAGCTCCAACGTCATCAGTCTCGGTACTGGTAGAGTTTGAGTTGCGAAGCCGGTCTCCTGTCTTGGAGCCATTCTCCCCTACTCTAAGATCACCAGTACTTCAACATTCCAGGTCTCCAGCCCCCTCCACTCACTCTTTCAGGAGTCTATCTGATGACGATGTGGATTGAGTGGTACAGAGGCTATTAAGGACACTGGCCAAGCTGTTATCGGATCCGACCACTTCCTGTCCTTCTGCTCCGATCCGACCTCAAACTTCGGAGTCGGAACGTCCAGAGCTGATATTAGTGGAACCATCAGACCCAAGACCCATTGCGGGATCTTCAGATCTGACTATTGCTCCCATGTCCTCGGCTCCATTGGAGCTTGAAGAGTGTAGGAGCTGACGCTCTCCAATCGGGTCTGGGGAGGTGTCAGATCTGACCTTGCCTCTCAGGGCATTGGCTTGGGTCAGCTCGGCTCCTACCTCAGCCTCGGGGCCATTGTCATTGATCCCGAGGGTTCCCTTGACTTTTTCCGATCCAGGGATATTCTCAGATCAGGGATGGGGGGCCTTTGAGGTGATGAGGAGAGTACTGTCTCCACAGACAGCTCTGCTGTCATCTCCAGATGTTCTACCCCCAAAAGCACCGGTGTCTGCCTCCACAGGAATATAGAGATCTTAGGTCTCAGGATGTCCCACAAGGTACCCCCACTGTTCTGAAATCTCTCTAGAGTACCCCTCCGAAGAGGTCCCTTGGAAGAGATGATGCAAGAGGAAGCATTTAGACTCCCTGGAGGTGTACATCACTTATGATATGGAATTCGATGAAGCTGAAAGGTCCCCACAGTCACCTCCTGATGATGTCTCATTTGGAGATATCTTAGAAATCGTGAAAGAGAAAGGCAGCTGGAAGTCCACTAATCTTTCAGTAGAGGAGTCTGTATACCTGAAGGCCTTTGGATCTCATCCTTCCTCCACTTGGGTGTCTCCACCTTTCGATGAACTTATGGACTTAGTTTCTCGAAATGTGTGGGAGTCTGCAGATTCAGTGGAACCTGTTCCTAAGAGGCCAAATAAGTTATAACATTCCTGCCAGACAAATCCTTTTTAACTAAGGGTGTCCCAGTAGATGCTATGGTGGTGGCGGCAGCCACCAAGAAGGAACTCTCAGAGACATCATCTTCTGTTCATTCACTGAATAAGGAGTCTCCTATTGCACAATGGACAGATATGGAAAGCGCATTTTATCTTCAGCAACTTTTGCCCTCAGATCGTTGAATTACCTTATCCATTTAACTAGATTACAGAGAGACCTCCTGAAAGAGCTAGGAGATACTCTCCAAGGTTCAGTAGCTGAAGGGGTTTCAGATAAAGTTTCCTCTCAGCTCTGTACCTTAAACTCAGTTGTCAACTCCTCCATGAGGCTGATTTCTTACACAGCAGATGGAGCAAGTAGAGCAGCGGGTTCAGGAATTTCCTTAAGGAGACATTCTTTGATGCGCTTGTGTGACTTTGTGGAGCCCTTTAAATCTTCCTTTGTGAATACCACATTCAAAAGCTCATCAGTGTTCAGGCCCAAAGTCAAGGACACTCTAATCAGGTGTGAGCAGGAAGGAAAGACTCTGTCTGACATAGGAGTCTGTTTTTCCCTACCTACCAGGCCCTATCCCAAATATCAGAAAGGAAGTGGAAAAATGTGGTTCAGAGAGCTTTCCAGGACACACGTGGTAAATCTTCCTCCAGGTGCAGAGGGGGAAGTACTAATGGAAGACGCCGACCACAGGGAAGAGGGATCCACAGAATCAGGGGGACAGAGAATCTTTCTTTGGTAAGCCCTTTCAGTGCTCCTGTCTATCTCTGGAGGCAGTTGGGGACTGCTTATCCTTGTACCCAGAGGCCTGGGAACAAATAACAAAAGACAAATAGGTACAAAGCATCATATCCAGAGGTTAGTCCATACCCTTTTCCTTCTCTGTCCCAATATATAAAAAAAGATCCCAGACATTCCACCCAGTCAAAGGGAACAGGCAACATTAGAAATTCAAAAGTTGCTAGACAAAAGAGTCATCTAAACAGTCCCCACAGACCAAATAGGATCTAGAACTTATTCAAGATTTTTTTTAGTTCCAAAGAAAACAGGGGACTAGAGACCAATTCTGGATCTCAGCAATCTAAACAAATCTGTAAGAAAGTCCAAGTTCCGGATGGTAACACTGCAGTTAGTACTCCCTTTTCTGGGTCAGGACAATTGGATGTGCTTGATAGCCCTCTGGGATGCGTATTACCATGTAAAAATGGACAGGTGATCCAGGAGACACCTGCGCTTTCGGCTGGGAGCCAGCCACTACCAGTTTTGAGCTCTGCCCTTTGGCCTCACTACAGCTCCCAGAGTATTCACCAAATTTATGTCAGTAGTTGCGACTCACTTGAGTTGCCTAGGATTCCGGGTGTTTCCATACTTAAATGACTGCATCCTAACAGCCACCATCAAGTATCTACTAATAAAAGCAAGAGACACCACCTTTCAGCTCTGGTCTCACCTAGGAATTACTATAAACTATGAGAAATCTGCCTTGCTGCCTTCTCAGCATGTTGTATTTATTGGAGCAGAATTGGATTCAACAAGCATGATGGCCAGACTTTCTCCAGAAAGAGTTCAATTTCTACGATGTCAGGATTTAAATCTTCTTACAAAGAAAAAAGCTCAAGCAAGGATAGTCCTAAAAGTCTTGGGAACCATGGCAGCAGCAATAACCCTGATCCCCTTAGCACATCTACACATGAGAATTCTCCAGTGGCTACTGTCCACTCAGTGGTTGATGTAGAATTTGCCAATGTCCCACAAAATAATGATAACAGAAACTTGCAAAAAAGACCTTCATTGGTGGCTTTACTCAACTTATGTGACGCTAGGTTGACCATTTATATTTCCACAGCCATTGGCCATAGTGACCACAGACATCTCTAAGATAGGGTGAGGGGGGACTTTTCTCGGAAGGACCGTCCAAGGCACTTGGTAGGATCACGAGTTCCATTTGCACATCAGTGTCCTAAAAATGAGAGCGGTGCTTCTGGCATTGCAAGCATTCCAGGACACTCTTCCGCTGGGAACTATTGCAATACAGACAAACAACATGTCAGTTGTATGGTACATAAACAAGCAAGGAGGAACCAGATCTTACCCCCTTTGTCGAGAGGCCCTGAGAGAATGGCAGCAGGCGACCTCCACCCAGCACTTTCTGATAGCACTGCACATCCCGGGGAAATTCAGCGTGATAGCAGACAGACTCAGCAGAGCGACTGTGATGCCTCACGAGTGGTCCCTAAAATAGAAGGTAGCGGAAAAGATTTTGTGATGGCTGTAATACCTAAAGACAGTAGAAACCCATCAGAACCAACTTCATATAGGCCCATTTTGATTTTAAACCACAGTTATAAAGTGTTTATTTCTATAATAGCTAAAAGAATGGTAAAACTGTTGGCAAAATTGATAGATCTGGAAAAGTGTGGTTTTGTTAAGGGGAGGCAAACATTTGACAACATTAATAGATTTATGATGATCCACAGGGAAGCATAATGTAAGAAAGTACCACCATTGCTGGTGGATCTTGATTCAGAGAAAGGATTCAGCAAAGTAAAGATTCAGCAGAGTAAGCTGGGATTTTATGAGTGGGGCAATGGAAACGTGCATTCCCTGATAATTAGGAGGATATATGAAGGATCGGAGGCAGAAATTAAAGTGGTTGGGTTCCTCTCTGATAAGTTGTGTCTGAACAGAGGAACCAGGCAGGAGTGTCCGCTTTCCCCTGTGTTATATGTGTTATATTTAGAGCCATTGGGAAAGAAAATAAGGCACTCAGGAATTCAAGGATATAATTGGTATGGTAATCAAGAAAAGTTAGCTTCATTTGCAGACAATATTATTTTGTACTAGATAAAAAACAGAAAAGGACATCTCAGTGTTGTGGAACTTTGCGAGACAGCTTCAGTTTTTTGGGATGTAAAATTAATGAGGACAAAACAAAGGCTATAGCTGTAAACTGTGTACCCACATATGAATTGATTTGCAATACCCATAGTTATGGAGACATAGAGCATTTAGTTTTATGGGTTAAAATGGATTCTCAAAAAGAGTGTGTGTATATTTATACACACATATATATATGGGGCCAGCCTTGCTGTGACCTTTTTGCGACATCCATGAATGGCAAATGCAGCAGGTACTTTGCCCTGAACCCCCCCCCCCCTCCCCTGGGAGTCAACAGGGTACTACGCTTTTTCTCCCTTTCCATTAACACCCAAAGTTCTTCAGAAAGCCAGTTGCTTGGGAAGGGACTTGATAGTCATCGCCCCATACTGGCCTTATCAAATGTGGTTCTCCTTCTTGTGTGACATCATCTTTGGGAGGATACTTGGATTCTGGACCCAATTCCAGACCTTTTGGCTCATGCATCAGGAATGCTACACCCTTCCCTTCAGACCCTCAATTTGACAGCTTGGCTGATCCGATTCCGACCATAGCCAGGTTTCCTAACCTCTCTTCATCAGTTAAACACATCCTAATTTCTTTTCATAAGGCTTCAACAAGAAAGATATATAAAAGCAAATGGAAAACATTCTCATTATGAGCTTCTTGTAACCACATTTATCCCCTTACTGCCCCAGTCAATTCCATTCTAGAATTCCTAGCTAAATTATTGAACGACGGTGCAGCTGTGGCTACCATTAGAGTTCGATAAAACAGCAAACTGCTAGCATATACACACCAAAACATCTCTGAAAATAAAGTCCATATGATAGTATAATGTTTTTCATATGTATTAAATGTGCTTATACACTTTTTAGTATGAATGTATTTTATATATGTATTTAAACAGCTATTACATATATTTTTTGGTTTTATGGTTTTAGTTACATGAACTTTGATCAGGTGATTATATGTGTTAGTATAAAGGGTGTGTTTCTGTAGTGCTTGATGTACACCTGAAGAAGCTTGTTTGTGAAAGCGCTTGTGTTTTGCACTAGTAAAGGCCTTTTTGGAGAATTCAGCCATCAGCATCTTCTTTTTTATCATACCATTAGAGTTCAACTAGCAGTGATATCTAGTTTTCATATTGGTGAGTCTGGCCTCAATGTTATGTCTCATAGGCTATGCAAGGCGTTTCTTAAAGGTACTTTATTACTACAACCATTAATCAGAGACCCTCCTTCCCCAGCACCATGGGACTTAAATTTCGTCTTATCTCTTTTAAATTTACCCCCTTTTGAGCCAGCATCATCTTGTGAACTCAAGTTTTTGACATGGAAAACTATTCTCATTACAGCCGAGTGACGTCTCCAGGTGATCTGCAGTTACCTCCTACTGCGCCTCTAGGTGTCAAATATTGCCTGTTCATATTTGCATTAATAATTCCAAAACCATGCGACATACAAGGTATCAGAAAATTGTATCTTGAAGAATACATGATGGCAAACACAATTGTATTGATGTATCTTCTCTGTCAATGGGTATTTGTTAAAAATATAAGGTGAAAACTTTATTTTTTAAATGCTGAAGCCACGCCCACTGGGAGTTAAAGGTACATGCACAAAAGAGCTCTACTGGAGGGAATGAGTTAATAGCAATTACATCTGCTGGGAGAGTGTCAGAGCTGCAAGCCTTGTCAATAAACCCCCCCACCACTTGCTTTTCCACAGAGACAGGGTATCCTTATGAATGAACCCTTCCTTTTTGCCAAAAGTATGTTCAGAGTCTAATTTGAACCAATCTATAGAACCGCCAGTCTTTTACCCAAATTACAGGAATAAGGCAGAATACATGTTAAATTCACTAGACGTGCATAGACATTTACATTTTTATTTATACAGGACTAAAAACTTCAGAATATCTGACCAGCTTTTTATATCTTTTTCAGCTTCAAAGAAAGGTACTTCAGTCTGTAAGGTGAAACTTTCAAAATGGCTTTCAGATTGCATAACCTTCATCTATAAGTCTCAGAACAGAGATCTTCCCCAAAGAGTTAAAGCCCACTCTACAAGAGCCATTGCAAACTCTTCTGCTTTTCTGGCCTAACTATCAATTGATACCATGCTGCGGCAACATAGGCAAGACCACTTACCTTTATTACTCATTACAAAGTCGGTTTGACCTCCAGGAACAGGGCCTCTTTTGGTTTCACGATTCTGAAGAATATTCTCCCTTGAGCCACTCAAGAAAGATGGTGCTAGGAACGCTGTCCCAACCTGGTAAGAATGAAGGCGAGATAGGACAACAACACATAAAGAAGTTATGTACTCACCATAACATGCCATGTGTGTTATCCGTCACCTTCATTCTTACATCCCACCCTCCTTCCCCGGCCATTTTTACTCCTGGGAGACTGAGTCTGTGCAATTTGATATTATTATTCCCTGACCTTCTTTATTGCAGTCTGGAATTATTAAACTGTGTTTACTTCTCATTGTTTTTTTATAACTGCAAACAAGATCTGGGGAGTTGACCTACTGCATGCTGGGATAGGGTTTAGCCATGAGCTAGTAGAAGACCTTGAGCTTGCATATAAAGGCCGAGTCGGATACGAGGATCAGATTTGAACCCAACCTGGTAAGAATGAACGTGACGATGGACAACACACATGGAACATTATGGTGAGTATATAACTTCTTTTTTTTTAGCAGGGAACATTTCTTATAGATGGTGACTGGAACTTGATTTGCAAAAGTAAGCGTGTATCTGGGATACTTAGTAGGGAAAATATAACAAAAGAGGGTAGATTTCTGAAGAAAATGTAAAAATATTTGGCATGGAATATGTGAATTTAGTAGTAGGAACTTGGAAAGAATTTAAATATTATTCCCCAAGGTCTACATCCGCGGTGGTGCAGCGGTAGCATTGTTGCCTCACAGCAAGAGGTTCTCCCGTTCAGTTCTCGGCTGGAGTGCGGGGAGTGCCTTCTGTGTGGAGTCTGCATGCCCTCCCCGCAGTTGGGTGGACGTTCAAAGACATACGTAAATGGGCGTGCCTTCGTTGAAGGTTGAACGTCTATCTGGCACCTCGGCGTTCATCAAAATCTACTGCCAATCATTAGCGGACCAGAGTTCCGCTGTGGCGACCCCTAACTGGGAAAAGCCGAAAGACGACAACATTCCCCAAGGTACAATAACTGGGTTAGACTAGACAGAAATTATATTTCACGGGAACATGTGCATTTAATTGAAAGCTTTGTCACCCATCCAGTAACTGTTTCAGATCATGTGTCAGTAACAACTAAGATAAAAATGCCGGGTAATGCAGTAAAATGAGACACTGGCACTTTTCCACCTAGCTGTTAGAAAAAGAGAAATTTAAGGAATGGGTAGTGGAAATTACTCAAGAGTTATTAAGGAAGATAGAAATTTCTTCAGAAGTTATAGCTAGTGAGTGGGATGAAATCAAAGTGGAGTTTATAAATAGGGTATAAATAAAAGTAAGACAGATATGGTTAAGAAGTAAGAATTATTTAGAGGGGCTGACAAAGGTTAAAATATTGCAAAATAAGGGGATTCTTGCAGAATAAGAAGAGGCGCAATTGCAGAGTCCTAAGGAGAAAATAAGATTGTATATGGATATTACGCATGGGTATAGAAAGATTGCTGTTAAGCGACCTTTTTTTTTTTTTTTTATAATAACTCCAGAAGACAAAGACTTAGGCAACAGGAAGTAGAAAGAGTTGTTTCCAAAGGGAGCCTATAAAAAGAAAAATAAGCAGGGATCCTATAGTGGTATCAGAAATAATTCAGAAATTTTATGAAAATTTGTATAAAGCAAACAAATGTGGAAATCATGAAAAAGCACAAATAGAAGCATGTATGGAATACTTAAGTGTACCAAGGATAGAGGTAAATGAAACTTGAGATATAATCAATTTGCAGGTAAATTTCAAAGTATAGATGGTATTCCTGTGGATGTTTGGAAGCTAGGAGGGAAGTAACTGTATTTTAAAAGGATGGAAAGCACCAACATCCTGGAAGAATTCTGTGATAGCTGTAATACCTAAAGACAGTAGAAACCCATCAGAACCAACTTCATATAGGCCCATTTTGATTTTAAACCACAGTTATAAAGTGTTTATTTCTATAATAGCTAAAAGAATGGTAAAGCTGTTGGCAAAATTGATAGATCTGGAAAAGTGTGGTTTTGTTAAGGGGAGGCAAACATTTGACAACATTAATAGATTTATGATGATCTACAGGGAAGCATAATGTAAGAAAGTACCACCATTGCTGGTGGATCTTGATTCAGAGAAAGGATTCAGCAAAGTAAAGATTCAGCAGAGTAAGCTGGGATTTTATGAGTAGGGAAATGGAAACGTGCATTCCCTGACAATTAGGAGGATATATGAAGGATCGGAGGCAGAAATTAAAGTGGTTGGGTTCCTCTCTGATAAGTTGTGTCTGAACAGAGGAACCAGGCAGGAGTGTCCGCTTTCACCTGTGTTATATGAGTTATATTTAGAGCCATTGGGAAAGAAAATAAGGCACTCAGGAATTCAAGGATGTAATTGGTATGGTAATCAAAAAAAGTTAGCTTCATTTGCAGACAATATTATTTTATACTAGATAAAAAAACGGAAAAGGACATCTCAGTGTTGTGGAACTTTGCGAGACAGCTTCAGTTTTTTGGGATGTAAAATTAATGAGGACAAAACAAAGGCTATAGCTGTAAACTGTGTACCCACACATGAATTGATTTGCAATACCTGTAGTTATGGAGACATAGAGCATTTAGTTTTATGGGTTAAAATGGATTCACAAAAAGAATGTGTGTATATTTATACACACACACACACACACACACACACAAACATATATATATATATATATATATATATATATATATATATATATATATATATATACACATACATCCATGGATTCACTTCAGAATCTCGAAATACTGAAATCTCGAACTTCAGTATCTCGAGACCATGAAGCCGAAAATCCATAAAGCTGAAACCCCAGAAGCACGAAATTTAAAATCGTGACTTCTATACAAAAAATACCGCATACACAGACACAAACATACACCTCCCTACACATACACAAATACAAACACCTTCCCAACATACAAACAGAGGGGCAAGCCCCCCGCACCCCCCATATCCCCCCTACTTAAATATACTAACTCCGAGTCGCACTACACAAACACACAAACACACAAAAACACCACTACACAAGCTACATTCCCCTCGCACACACACATCACACTAACAAAACACACGGACACACACTAAAGCCCCTACCCAAAACCCATAAAACACAAATACTTACCTACATCTCCAACCATCAAGTCTGACAAAAAACAGGTACTGTTATGACTCTGTCATAGTCCATGTTGGTGTGAATTACTTGAGACGTACCTCTCTGGACTATATGAAGAGAGACATGATAGAGCTCGCTGCTCCCAGGCAGGTATGTCCCTAACCTTAAGCAGCGTTCTGCCATTAACCAGAATGATGCCTCTATACAAACAGAAAATGACTGACTTTAACAATTGACTTAGTTTCTGGTTCATTCCAGGGGGTGCAGTAACTGTCAGCCTGGGAAGATATAATCGACAGACTACGTTGCTTTGCCAGAGATGGCCTGCATCTGTCTCATCTGGGCTTCAGGTTTCTGGCAAAGGCTCTTGCCTCCCCTATAGTGCCTTTTTTTAGGAAAAGTGTTGAGGTCAAAACTCCGAACATAAAAATTTTAACAAAATACAAATTAAAGGTCATGCTGCTAAATACTAGGAGTCTAAACATGAAACTGCACTTATTGCAAGTATTCCTAACCCTGGAAAATGCTGACATCTGTGCAGTCACATAAACCTGGTTCAAAGCTGCAGAGAGCACCCCAGCCTTACCTGGTTACTTATCCTATCATACATTCAGACCCCAAATTGTGGGCAGTAAAGCCAAAGGAGGTGGAGTTTCAATATACATTAAAGACATACACACCTCCAGGCTGGTCAAACAGTATGACGCACAGGAGACAGTCCAGGTGCAGTTAACCATTGACAAGACCCCTATTCAAATCATAGCTAGCTACTGACCCCCCCCCCAAATCTGACTCAAGTTGCCCATTCTGCATATTTGGACCTGTTTGAATCTGTCAAGAGTCAACCCTTTACCCTGATCGTGGGTGACTTTAACTTCCCAAACATAGATTGGAAGAACTACTCATGCCAGAACACAAATGCCCAGAGATTCCTTGATTTTGTCAATGCAAATGCCTTTGAACAGCTAGTCGATACCCCCACAAGAGGTGATAATATATTGGACTTGGTATTAACCAACATGAGTAAGCACTGCGTCATCGCTATAGTATCATCTTCCCTGGTAAGATCCAACCATAAAGCAGTCACTTTCAAAGTCACCATCTCTCCCAACCTACCTCTAGCTAGGATCAGACATAAAAACTTTTCCAAAGCTGATTACAGCCTCATGAGAGATGGTATAAACAGCTTCACAGCCCCCTCCCCCTCTGTAGGAACTGGCACCAATATCCAAAACTACACCAAAACACTATACGAGTATTTATATAAATGCATGGAATCAGGAATACCCAACAGGACTAATTCATCCTCTGCAGGGAAGAGCAAACCCGTCTGGTAGACATCTGCAATAAATAAACTCTATAACAAAAGGAAAATTGCTGTGCAAGACCAAGAAGGAGCAGGTGCCCAATTGGAAGCAATGCCTCCTTAGCTTGAGCAAGCAAATAAGAGCACTAGTGAAAGCCTCCAAAGCAAACTTTAAATCCAAATTGGCCATATCTGCTAGAGACAATCATAAGGCCTTCTTCACATATGTCTGCAACCTCAAACGAAACACCAAGAAAGTCAAGGACACCACGTACACAAATGCCGAAGATATAGAAAACTTGCTGGTTGACAGATTTAGTGAAAACTTTACCCCCTGTGTCCCCCATCAGTAAATCAGGACATCCCCAGTACCTGCCCCCTTCCCCTTATATCTAGGGAATAGGTCATCACTGCTCTCTCAAAGGCAAAAAAATACAGCCTCCATGGGACCCGATAACATCCCAGGCTGTATCCTATGTGAACTCAGACAGGAACTTACAGCACCATTAGGCACCCTATTCAACTAAAGCCTGAGTATTGGCTTCATCCCAGCTGAGTGGAGGACAGCCACTGTCATCCCGTTACACAAAGATGTAGTATCCACTGATCCAGGAAATTATAGGCCCATCAGCCTGACTAGTCTGATCTGCAAGGCCATGGAATGGATTATCATGGACCTCATTAACAAGGACATTGGCATCCTCCAAACACTCGATCCCACACAGTTTAACTTTGTCAAGGGGAGGTCATGTCTGCTAAATTTGGTCAACTTCTTTGAGACAGTCACCAAAGCCATGGATGAGGGGAAGACATTGCAGACCACCGACCTTGACCTGGCCAAAGCATTTGACACTATTCCTCACTCGGCCATAATAGATAACCTATCTCAACTAGGCATCAATCCATATGTTACCAGATGGGTAGCAAATTGGCTCACTGATAGAACCCACTTAGTCAAAATACGGGAAGCCACCTCAAGCAGTAGACCTGTAACAATCAGCGTACCCCAGGATTTGGTCTTGGGGCCTCTGTTATTTGGGATATATTTTTCTGAGGTGTAGGCCAAAACCAGTGGGCTATGGCTGACCAAGTTTGCAGATGACTGCAAGCTGGGTGCTGTCATCAATTCCCCTAGTGATGTGGACATCCTCCAAGAGGGTCTCACTCAGATAAATGACTGGTGCAGAAACATGGCCTCAAGTTGAATACCAAAAAATGCATCATCATCCCCTTTAGGGAAAGTGACGTCCCCACAAATTATCACATTAATAACAATGTCCTAAGAACGCAATCAGTCGTGAGAATGATTTGGGCACCCAGGTTGATAACAACCTGACTTTTGACCACTGTGTTGCTTCCATTGTACAGAAAGCGTTCTACATGGCCCACCTCATAAGTATGGGTATCTCATCCTTTATAAGGCCCATTATTGAGTACAACACCCCACCTTGATAGGACTGCTGCATATCTGCAAGTCAAGCTCCACTCGAGTAACCCGCACGCGTGGCCTCAACATTGTCTGTGACATCAGCAAGACTTCTTGGCGGGGTAGATTTGTGTCCCAGAGAGTCCCCCATCTATGGAATAGACTTCCTCTCCATATCAAGCAGAGTGCGTCTTTACCCCTTTTTAAGTGCAACCTGGATAACTGGATTGGAAACTGAAAATATACCCCTGGGATTCCACCCATGTCACTGCTGGACAGGGGCATCGGGTGCTGATTTGTCTAAACATGGGCTAAACTCCTGGCTAGGCTTATAAGGGCCTCAAGGCCAACAGCCTAGTAACCTCCTATAATCCTATGATATATATGTATATAAAAGGTGTATATATACTGTATATATATATATATATATATATATAAGTGTGTGTATAAATTTGATGTCTGTAGAAATATACATACACAAACCCATACACATATATATATATATATATATATATATATATATGTGTGTGTGTGTGTGTGTGTTTTATTTGTTTTGTTTTTTTCAAATGCCATTTTGTCGATTCACATTTCTTTGAATGCCTGAGATCAGAATTCAGTGGGGAAAAGGAAATTTTCCTTTCCCCACTGTTGTATGATCTTGGGGCCCAATTCCAAAATGCATGCACTTACATTGAGAGCAAGTGTTTTGGAGTCTGCTACCCATGGTAAGCCTGTTTATAGATAGGCCTTACATCAAATTAAGACACTTGCACAGAGTGCAAGTCTTTTGGAATCAGGGCAGACTTACACTGAAAGCAACTGCTTGTGAATCTTGCCCTTAGAGCTGGTATGTATAAGGAGCAGAGGGAACTAACTGCTCCCCCACAACGAAGTGCTGCTAGTGAGTTTTTTTTTTTTTTTAAATTTTATGTCTGCTTTTTGTTTCTTCGGTGTATTTTCATCTAGTTTTGTTTGATTTTCAAAAAAAGATCCATATTTATTTATTTATTTATTGCCTTTTGTTTACTGGGATGGTCTGAATGGGCACGCCGGCCCATTTTCAGTGGAGGCCCGGGGAGAAAAATCTCCATAAACAGTATAAAAGTTTCAAAAAAATTTAGAGAGAGAAAAGAATTTCAGTTTCTTAACAGAAGAAGTGGAGTTTTAGAATCATGCAATGGATAATACAATCAAGACAGAGGTTAAATTTGATGTCTGTAGAAATATACATACACAAACCCATACACACATAAGTATGTTTGTAAGTATTTTTATCATTTTTCAGTCTTTTCAATCACAAAAACAGTCTATTAAACCAGTTTGGTTCCTAGCTTATAGGTGAGGCTTATTTACAAGGACCATAGAAATATCTAGCTTTTTAATGTAAATGACAGAAGTAACAAAAAAGCAAAATCAGTCTGTTTACTACATAGCCTTTCTGCAGTTATTGTTCAATGAATTTTCCTTGGTCTTCACCTCAAAATTACCTTGATTAAGACAGTGCTTGCAGGCACCAGAACTGATTTCACTCTTTTCACTTTAGGAACCCGACAGCTGTTTCCAATAACTTCGCTAGACTCTCTGTTGAACACATAGGGCAACAGCTCTTGTATCTTTCAAATTTCAGTATATTTTCAGAACATTGTCTTTTCATGTTGCCCTTTAGCATGTATAGACACACAGATACCCTAAAAGTAAAGTTTTATAGGGGAAAAAAGTGTCAGATGTTGGTTGGTGGATAAGAAATACCCAACGAAGGAGCCATTGATGATAGTCCTCAGCTGCTGAGTTTGTGTTTTGTTGATATACATTTTGATCTCTAGTTTGTGTGTGTGTAATCAATTGTCTGCTTTTTTGTTTTCACATGCTGTGACTCTCCAGTATGCTTATTATTTCATTAAAACTAAAAGTATGAAGTGCAGGAATCTTAGAATAATTGTACTAGTGTAACTGTTGAAGCTGCTAAGGGAAGCAACTAATGCTGTAGGACTGTTATTGGAAAAGAGCCACCACAGTAATAAACATAATCACTTATATGACATTTTTTTCTCTGTAAGTTTTATTGAAAACAGAAGTTAAAATACAGCTGAACTGCAAAATCAGAACAGTTTTTTTTTTTTTTTTTTTTTTTTGAAATTCAGGTCTTCCATCACTTAACCTTAATACAAAATGCTCTTCTAATAAAGCTGATTTAAGTACCTTTAGTACATTATTTTTTAGCCCTTATAGTAAATATGTAGCTATTCCATGCTATTGTCCTACAACATTTGTATTTGTTATAAAGTTTGTCATTTTGCTTAGTATTTCATTTTGAAATAATCATCATCTGTGTAGCTGATGTCAGTTAAATACAATCTTAGTATATAATAAATAAAACAATACTGTTCAGGGTCCCCAGGCTGTCAACGCCAAAAAATGTTGCTCAAGCTCAATCAATTGCATCTCTTCAGACCATCAATTGGGCTCCAAAAAGATTTTTCAAACACAAGAGTCTTAAATGCAGCAATATAAATCCAAAATGTCTCTTCAGACCATTAGTTATATTCCATAAGAAATATATGAACGTATAAACGTGAGCATAAACTTAAAACTTTTTATTGGTAAAATAACAACTGGTAAGCGCTTTCGCTGAAAAGCTTTTTCAAACCTTCATAATCAGCATAAAAGCTAACTTATATAGTGCAGTCTTAATATAACAATGAATCAATCAAACAATTAATACAATATTGCTTAAAGAAACACTAAGCTGCACTTAACTATCTCAGCAAAAAACATAAAAATATATGTATTATATCAGCATAAATACTGATATATGGGAACATTAAAAAATATATATTAAAAATATATATAAATATTTTATTAAACATGTGTACACAGCTATATATTATGTGTCCTTGAATTTAATGTTTAATAAAATATTTATATATATTTTTAATATATATTTTTTAATGTTCCCATATATCAGTATTTATGCTGATATAATACATATATTTTTATGTTTTTTGCTGAGATAGTTAAGTGCAGCTTAGTGTTTCTTTAAGCAATATTGTATTAATTGTTTGATTGATTAATTGTTATATTAAGACTGCACTATATAAGTTAGCTTTTATGCTGATTATGAAGGTTTGAAAAAGCTTTTCAGCGAAAGCGCTTACCAGTTGTTATTTTACCAATAAAAAGTTTTAAGTTTATGCTCACGTTTATACGTTCATATATTTCTTATGGAATATAACTAATGGTCTGAAGAGACGTTTTGGATTTATATTGCTGCATTTAAGACTCTTGTGTTTGAAAAATCTTTTTGTAGCCCAATTGATGGTCTGAAGAGACGCAATTGACTGAGCCTGAACAACATTTTTTGGCGTCGACAGCCTGGGGACCCCGAACAGTATTGTTTTATTTATTATATACTGGCTTTTTATTTTCATCTGTTTGTGGTCAGTTTTCTGCTTGTGGTGCTTATTTTTACTTGGAGCTTAAATACAATCTTAGTTCAAAGATGTGTGATACTTATCCTCCTGGCTAACTAACCCCTGGTTGATACCATTAGGTTCCAGAACTGGTAAGCAGGTAAAAAAATCCCTTTGCAAGTTAAAGGCAAAAGTAGTAATGATAGAATGTAAGTCTTTTTATTGAAACTGTCACCATTTTTCAGCTTGCCTGTTGCAAATATTTCTCCACCACATTTTATTCCCCTAATACTTTTTTCTTTTGTGCTGGTCTGCCATCAACCCTTTCCCACTGGAATTCTGCCCTTTAATTGCTCTATTGCCACATCTGCTTCAACAGCCATTGGCAAGGGGTGAGGGCTGACTTAAGATACCCTATTACATGTGGCTGTAAACAGAGAGAGAGAGGGCATTTTTTGTTGACCTAATCCCTGATATCCCTATGGCTACCTGACAAATGTGTAATCTCACCATGCCACCTCAAGGTTTCATGCAGAGAAAATATGGCTACTGTGCTATGCACAGCTTGGTGGGTGCACACATCACAGCCATTCTGCTTCATGCTGAAACAGTCGCCTGCACTGTATATCTGTCATGCAGCAAGTCTTTATATTCTTACTCTGCCCCCAACCTGTAAATCATTTAGTTTACTTCAGTTTTAATCACAGTAGTCAGAGTTATAACTAGAACAGAGCAAAAGGGGTGGCTGGTGTTTAATAAACAGGCAGGATGCTTCTTGTAACTCCACCAGACTCTGTTTAACAGATAGGACAATAGCTCTTATACTTTTTAAACTTCATTTTATTTTCAGAATGTCATCTTTCTGGGATGCCCTCCAGACTACAGTCATAGTTCCTGTAAGGATGCCACTCACTCCCACCTTCATCCCCCCCCCCACACACACACACAGCAGTTTCAGTACTTGGGGTGCTAATCAGTCTTGGGTTTTCTGGGTCATAATCAGGGCTTCATCCCTCTGTAGCATGGAGCTGACCACTCTCCAGCACTTTTCTTGGCTACAGATAGCCTAGTTTGTCCATCTGCAGACATATTACTTACCATATTATCATTCATTAAGTATGCCAAAGAGTAGCGTTGCTCTATGCTGCATCACTGGAGTGGTGTCTTCCCTGAAACCTTGCCATTACTGTTACTTTATGTAAAAAAGTAGAATGTGAACTCACGTGATAAACCCTGTACTGAAGTAGCCAGCTGCCTGATTTTCTAAATAATCCAACCTTCATGAAATACCATATGTTACATTGCCCTTCTGCTTTTCTTTAAGGAATAAGTAACTTTCCGTACTCCAGATTACTTTGTTGAATTTGGTTGTCTTTTCCTCAAAGTTGGGCTGTCATTACAGGAGAAGAATGCATTGTCTTCTGCCATTGTGTGAGTCTAAATAAGTCTATTCTTTACAACAGAGACTCTTACTTTGTGGCATGGAAAGTAATGATGCATCCTGAAGTTGGTTATATAATCACTACCTTTTGTACTGGCTATAGATTATGTTCAGTGGTCACGTATGAATGCATTCATAGTTGACTGAGGCAAAATTACCTGATGTTTTCTTTTTTATTTTGTAGTTGTCCACATCAAAGGGCTGCATCGCAGGTGACTTGTGCTATACAGAAGAAGATGGTACAAAAGTTAACTGTGCTTGCGGTTACACAGTATGTACATGAAACGATACCTTTTCATTACTAACGTCTTGGAATTTACAGAGTTATGCACATTGTTAAAATATTGTGAAATCAAATTTTTAATTTAGAGGATTTTAGACTGTGTACAGTACTTCTGTATTTTGTCACCACTAAGCAGCATAAAATACTAGAAGTAGGCAAGAGTTTTTTTTTGGGTGTGGTAGAAGGCAAAATGGCTTAATGTATGATTCTAGAACAGTTTAATCATACTAACAGTAAGACAATTTGTTTGAACCAGCATTCATAAACTGCAAAATGTACATACAAAAGGGAAGTGTGGTGCTGTCTTGTGCATACAGAAGGCAGATATTATATTGCTTTTCAGAAGTAGTAAAAAGTACATTAAGTCTTCAGCACTGTATTTTTTTAAAATAGGCAGAATGGATACAAAGGCTTATTTTCAGCTACAGTCTTGTTATGAAATAAAAAAAGTTATACTGCAGTAACAGTAGTGCAGTATAGCAGTAAAATTGTGATACAATAATACAAAATAAAATAGTGCATAATTCCGTAATTGACAGCATACTTCCTCAGGTTGAGAAGCTGGAGTTCACTCCTGAAACAGGTTTCAGAAAATAATCTACATTTTTACAGTTTCGTATTACTAGATGATCAATGAAGGTGGTTGTTAATGACTTGTGGAACCAATGAGTGCTGGTTGCTGGAAAATCTTGATAACAGAACTGGACTTAATGTTAGCTTTTTCAGTGTGACAGAGCTTTAATGATAGCTTGATAAGACAACCTCAACAAGTTCTCGTGACCTGGACATAGTTGTGAGGGCCTTGACAGAGAAAAATATGTTGGACATTTTCTAAACTTATAAAGAAAAAAGACTTGCAATTACAAGGTATAAAAGAGACTTTGTCTCCATCCCCCCAGTACCACCTTACTCATGTGTGGTAACCTTAACCCTACTGCTTGCCCTAACGCTTCATAGAATTTATGAAAACCTTTTTCCCTTACAGTACCATTACACAATACACACACACACACCCCTACCCCTATACTAAATCTGTTCCCTTACCTAGATGTTTCTCTAACCCATAAACATTCGCACACATACTCCTACCCCTAATGCTGAAAAGTTTGGTACATGCAAAAGTTTTAGCATTGGTAAACAACACCGGCTAACTAAATGCAAACAAACATTTCGCACCATATGGAAAGTCATTGTTTCCAGCACTGACATTTCCATCATTCAAAAACAAATGCTTTCAATAAAAAGGACACCAGTTCACTTAGTCAGTACAAGTAGATTTGATAAAGTGAGCTGTAATCATACCCACACACACACACACACATGCACAGAGTATATATACTCATATGAATGATTATATTTGCCGTTGTTTAACATCTGTTATATTTAGGAACCTTATAATGGCTCACAACATTGTACACCCAGTACACTGAAAACACGTAAAATAATACCCACTTTTTTTTTTTGCAGGATGGTAAGCCTCCCTGCACCCTAGACTCCCACTACATGAAATATACCAACTCTGAAATAGAACAGCAGTGGAGAAAAAGAGGAATTTCCCTTCACCTCTGTCTGATGATCTCACACACAAAAGTGGGCAAAACACTAAGTAACTGAGTGGCGAAATGGGAATTCAGACAAAAGTACAGTGAATTCTCATTTTGATGAACCAAACCTACAAATGGACACAACTGTACTCATATATATGTGTCAGTGTGTGTGTGTGTGCAGCAGTGCGCGCACACACACATGCACTGACATGTATATATAATTGCAGTTGTGTCCATTGTAGGTTTGGTTTATCAAAATGCACAACTGCACTCATATATACATGTCAGTGTGTGTGTGTTTTTATGTATGTATATACAATATAGTTTACATACTTTTTGTTGAAAAATTGTGTTGTTGAATACAGATTCACTGCAGAAATAGTCGTTGGTTAAATTAATTGCTCTGTGGTCAAGCCGCTGGTCAACCATAGTATAATTCCACAGAGCCTCTGTATTTGGGGGTGTAGGGGCAAATCCCCCACATTACAAATAGTATCGAAATATATTTTTACAGCATATACATTTATGTGATGTGGGGAGGTTATTTTTTATGATATTTAGGATGAGTTTCTACATGCAGCGTTCTGATTATGAATGTAAACTATTTGTGTACATTTCTGATCTTTGGAGTTCACTGATTGTTTTACTTGATGAAAGTGGTTTTAGATTAACTTGATTGATATATTATTCCAAAGTATTGTGACCCAATTAATTTCATCTTTGTTGAATAGTCATTTTTTTTTTGCTTGGACTGTGTTGTGTCAGATAGTACCTGGTAGTCCATCAGTAATACTTTAGCTTATGTGATAATCTGTCAGATCTGATGTTGTCCTTTTCATTCTTCTGGGATATTTCTTCCCAACAATAGCACAGTGTCTTAATATTTAGCTTATTGTATCCAGAATGTTGTGTAGTGTTTAAAGGGTCCGTGATGATGTCAGTCATCTATCAAGATGCTACAAGATGGAACCTATGGGTGACAACACAAAAACTTTAGCCTTTGTAACATTTTCTTCAAACAAGAAAGCAGGATCTTTGGATAAATATAGAAAAAAAGTTTATACCTCCTTTGTGTTAACTGGTAAATATCTGAAGCACCTTGGTCATATTGCTAATTATTCAAAATTAGTAAATGCTCAAATAAACAAGGCAGTGGACTTAATGCCTGCAGCCTGACAATTTGAAGCAGAAATTGAAAAAAAGAAGTTATGTACTTCCCATAACTTTCCGTCTGTGTTGTCCATTTTCATTCTTCCTCACCTGTGGGTCTCAGATCTGATCCTCGGATCCAGCTCAGCCGCATTTTCTAGACTTTGGATCCCAACTGCGAGCTCCTGCCTCTTCCCATAATGCACTACACTGCCCTATCTCCTCAGATCTCATTTGCTTCCATTGTGGTAAGACAGAAGATTGCTAAATCTCAAGCTATTAGGTTGTTTTATTTTTTTCTCCATTTCTTCAAATGGAATTTTTTAAGCCTATAAGTCTTTTCATCTCTTTTTTAATATTACCTCCTCCCTCTGTCAACAAGTTTGCTGTTGTTACTATTCTATTTACATATTTTTTCTAGTACAATTAGTACTATCTAAATCCTGGGTTAGCCACAGACACTCTTCATAGCTTCTGCTATGCCAGTTAGACTAGCTGGTTCCTTTTTGGGTGCTTTCTGTCTTTTGTGCGGCTATACCTTTACTGCCTCACAGCATGAGATTCCCCCTGTTCTGAACTGTTGGCAGCACAGACTGGTGTCTCCATGGCTACCTTTTGGTCAAGTACTGCTGTCTGTATTGTTTACATTTGCACTATTGTTTTTTCTTTCTTCTTCTGTTCTACTTTGAATATCTGGTTACTCACTCCTAGTTTGAAGTCTGTATGTCAGCCGTTGCATTTCTAGAGTTCTTATCCATCGCAATGTACACTCAAATAAAGGGATATGGAGAAGAAATAGGTTGAAGGTGGGTACAGGAGTGAGTAGAGGACTTCTAGTTTTGAAGAAAACCTTTTTGAGGCCAAATGAGTGTTAACTATGCTGACTAGTTTATACTCTGTTATTATATTAAGCATTTAACATTTGTTTTTGTTTTTGTTTTGTTCTGTTCCTCAGTCTACTGCCAGATCTAGAAAAGCACTATGGGTAATGGTTGACTTTGTTTAGATTTCACTTATGTTTTTATGGCACTGTGATATGCTTTGGTCAGTGACTTTTGCGAGTACATTTTTTCGGAAAGGGACCAAGATCATATGTACTTGGTGCTGTCCTCTCTTATTTTGATTTGGGCTTTCCTGGTGAGCCATGAAAAGCAATGACTTACCCATGTTTCTCAGACTTAAATGCAGAGTGGTCAGAACAGCTTCATGGTATCTTTCCTTATTGTGCACTGGTTTCTTGAGGGGCTCACAACCCCTCCATAAAATGATGTATATTAAAAAAAAATTTCAGTGCAATGGAACCAACAGGACTTCAGATCCTAACCCTTGGATCTGAACATCCTAGGACCTCCTATGGATCCAAAGTGCCACTTGGATCTGAAAGCCTTTGGTCTAATCAAGTTTTTACAACTTACTCCCATTCCATCGGATCTGAGATGTTTGGATCCTAGGAATTCTTATGGATCCAAAGCATTACTCGAATCTGACAGGTTTGGTCTGTTCAACTTTTCCCATTTTCATCAGATCCAAGGTGTCGGATCCAATCTTTTACAAAAAAAAAAAAAAAGAAAGGCAACCCTTATGTTCTTATCTGCTAGCTTTCTTCTGTCAGGAGATCTCAATCCTAGGATTCAACGACTAGCTAGCCATCCCGAGGAAGCTTAGCTATTCCCGGGTCCATTGCCTTCAGATAAGGCGCTACTGAGAGGTTGCTTCTTTCTTCAGATCTGAGTCATCCATCGGATATGACTGTGGTGGTGTCTGATGTGTGTTCATTCCTGCTGTGCTGCAGGTCTTCCATTGTGCAGTGCTTGTGCAGAATTTCTTCAACACAAACGTGTGGTTCTCATTTTGCCTTCAGCCTCTTGTGTTTTCCCTCATGCCTGTATGGTTTCGGGATTGCATACAGATCTTGACTCTGTCTGTCTGTGTCTCTCTGCCATGACTCCATGGGGTTGCTCCCTGGGACTGGCTTTCTTATGGCTCAGAACACAGATTTACCTCAGAGACTTGCACCTGATTGTGAGTGTTAGTCATCTCTATACCCGTCAACTGTCCAGAATTTTGCTTCATCTTTTTGGTCTGTTCCTTATAAAATATTTGTTTTTTTTTAGCAAATCCCCAAGGATTGAAGTCAGTTCCTCCTCACTTAATCCATCAACCTTGAATTCCGGATCCAAATCCAGACCTATTGTCTCACCTGACAGGAATGACCCATCCAGATATTCAGAACCTCAGAAAATCCAAGCTAATACAAAATCTGTTATTCAGCAACTCTATGGGTTTATAAAAAGTGTTTAAAAATTGCCCCTATTTTTGGGCCTTTGTCCCCCCCTCATTATTTAGGGCTTTCTCCAGATTTCTTGCTGTAAGACGTTGAGAGCTATAGTCATGTCCATGAGTTTGTAAAGTTTGTAGCGGTACCCCTACCATTGGGGTGGACTTGGGATATGGGGGTGTTGCATTCAGTGGGTCCATGCTATTCCTAGATTTATCCTGTTCACACAGGGGCCTCCACCGGGAAGTCCATCTCATTCTCTGGTGCCAGGTTTTGGGCTCGAGACCTGTCCTGTTGCCCTAAGAATCTTGGCTTGTCACAAAAGAAAGTCTCCTCCCTCCGATGGTCACTCTGCCTCTCTTCTCCCCATTAGCCAGGATTTGCTACTTTTTCAGGTTGCCATTATCTTTAGAATAAATTTTCCCCCCTCGGAGAAATAATATGAGAGTACATTCCTACTTCTCTATTCAGCTTCTCAGAGGAAAGAAGGATTCTCCAAAATTGTTATTTTTCCCTTGGAAAGCCTCTCCTTCCTTGTTTTCCTTTAAACTGTGACTGTCCAGTAAGTTAGATAACTCTGTTACTGTATACAGTTTGATGATCATTCCCTTTACCCTCCCTAGGATGTTTATGAGAGCTTACCTTGGATACTTCCTTGTTGAAGTTGTATACTACCCATCCACTTCACTGGGCCATACTAAGTCTTAAGGTAGTATTTCCATACTTTCCAAAATTCTGTCTACAAAGGATCTCAAAACAGTTCAGAAACAGCTAATCCAGATATTGTCATTAGGAGACATGAATGCAAGAGGTTGCATAATTGTAAACATCCCCAAGATCTTTTCTTACTGTTGCTTGGTGGACATTCATTAATTAATTATCCAATGTGTCTTTTGACATAACTCTTTGGAAGACCTCTAGACCATCTGTCTTCACTGATTATCTTGGTTGTCCTTTTCAAATACTTCCAAGAATCCCTTCCATTATTGTTGGTGGGGGTGCCCTTCATCCAGTTGCCTCTGACTTAATCTGTTCTCAGATGTACTTGCTCCACACTGTGACATTTCAGGTATTCCTCAGGAGTCCTTGTTTAATTCCCCTTCGACTATATCTTTATATAGCTAGAAAGAACAGGTTTGCAGACTCAAGAGTTATAGATATTTTTCAGGGATAAACCTATAAGCGTCCTAAGGTATAGCCCAGACTCTAACTCTCAAGACATTGGGAGTCGAGTTTCCTTCCTTGTGAATTTTATGATTATTTTCCAGTTAGGATGGGGTCCTCAGTTCAATACAGTTATTCTAAATCCTATTTTAAGTATTCTAAATTCAGGATGCCTTACACTTCAATCCATCCTGCCTCTCCTGCACAAGCTTTAATGTATGTATTCCATACGTGGCTAAGATGCACAATAAAACACAAAAACAGAGAGACATTCTAGACTACTCTATGGTTCCCATTGAGAGCGAACCACCTTCCTTTCAGATTACTGCTTTTACTTTTACCTTTACCTCAGCCTTCGGAGTACTTACTTAATACTGGGCGTTCATGATAGCTCACGTATTACTGGAAAGACAACTAATGTGTTCATATACGATTGTAAGCATTGTATGTGATGGCCACATAGATGGAGGACATATTGTCAAACAACTGAGCTCCTCTCCTCATTATTATATGTAGTAATTCAGGACGTTGTCCAGCTATAGTGGGAGTGCATGTTTACTGAAGAATGATCCAACCTCATAGCATTACCCACTAGAGCTTCCAGTCTGAACACTGGCCTTTTTTCAGCTACTACCTTACCATCTGACTCTCTCTTCTCAACCCTTTTAAGAAAAAGGTGAGTTTTTTTTATCTACTATTAAACTTTAACTAAGAACTACATCGATTTTCCAGTCTGAAAATAAATTCCTTTCTCTTTACGACTTCCAGATTATGTAAATCTTCCCTGTAAGAAATCTTGCTACTCACACCCTCCGTGAGACATCCCTCTTCTTTGTCGAAGCTTACGGTTATCCTTCAGTAACTAGCACAATAACCCCTTAAAACTGACAAGCAATTGGGATACAAAATCTCTTCCTGGAAAATATTCCTCTTGGTAGCATATACCTTTGGCAAATGAGTTCCATACCTTTAGACATTGTTTGCCAGCCATTCTCATATTATTTCTCTTAAAAAGAGGGTATTCTTCCGCACCTGTCCCTCCCTATTTAACCTAATTAACTAGAGAGTCCACACTGTTGCATGAAACCAAAGTGTAGAATGTCTGACAAGCTACTTATCTACCCTTCCTTCTAACCACTTGGGTTTTATGAATCCCTCTAGATTACACTGACCAAGAGATTACTGGCTAAGTTTTTCACTGAAATTTTCCAAAATTGCCTGTAATTTCCTTGTCATCCTACAGCAACTCGGACAGATTTAGGATTATCACATCTAACCTTCTGCCTAAGCTTCTGTCCATATGTTTTATTTATCTTGCAGTCACTGGGTCAAATACTCCAGTGTGACACATTAAGATTTGGGCATTGTCTCCAAAATTAGAGCTTGTTTTGCTCCGACATTGGTTCATAGGTTCATAGATTAGTACTAGGCTAACTGCCCTTGCGAGCCATTTTTTAAGCCTAGCCAATTCTCCCTTGTGAGACTCAAACCCTGCACCTTGTGTTTATAAGGCAAACACCTTAACCATTAGGCCACCCTCCCAACCCAGTTGCTCCCTCATATCCTTCTTTGAGGGCCTCTCAAGAGTTGCGTTGCTGGGGATTCTGACCCACAGGCGAGGAAGAATGAAAAGGACAACATCAGATAAAGAAGTTATGTACTTACCATAATGTTCCATCTGTGCTGTCCATTTTCATTCTTCCTCACCTTCCCTCCCAGCCATCCTCCGGCCAGGTTATTCTTAGAAGGACATTTGGAGGATAATACAATCTTCATATTCCAGGTTTGAGCCTTTATATTTTCTTTACCTGTCCCATTTTTTTTTTTGTCTAAAGTCAATAGGCAGCAAACTCGATCTGAGGAGATAGGGACAGTGTGGTGCATTATGGGAAGAGGGAGGAGCTTGAAATTGGAATCCAAAGTCTAGAAAATGCAGCCGAGCCAGATCTGAGACCCACAGGTGAGAAAGAATGAAAATGGACAACACAAATGATAAGTTATGGTAAGTACATAACTTCTTTTTTTCAGTTTCTGTTTCAAATTGTCAGGATGCCGGTATGAAGACCACTACCTAATTTATTTGAGCATTTACTAATTCTGAATAATTAGCAATGTCACTAAGGTGCTTCAGATATTTACCAATTAACACAAAGGAGGTGTAGACTTTTTTTATATTTATCCAAAGAGCCTTCTTTCCTGTTTGAAGAAAATATTACAAAGGCTAAAGTTTTTTTTCTTGTCTCCTGTAGGTTTCATCTTGTAGCACCTGGAAAGAAGGCAAACATCATTATGAAGACATTAAACCCTACACAATGTTCTGGGCACAAGAGGCAGAATATTAAGACACTGCTCTATTGTGGGGAAGAAATACCCCAAGGCTTAGGTAGTTAGAAAAAAGCATCACACCATTTTCTGTGAGAATGTTTGCCTTCTCCTCATCAGAAAACTCACTCATAGGATTATGGGTGTTATGAAGGACATATCATCTGGAAGGGAGACAGAAGAGGAAGTGTCATCATCATCTCTTTACTACAGGTGATGGAATTGGAACATAGATGAGATTTCTTTTGATCATTTATAAGAGAACATTTTTCTTTTTGTGAGCCTGATTAACAGTTCATAACAACTGCCTATCTTTTTTCAAACAGGGAAGTGGAAGGTATAAACTCGGGAGAACTGGTAGGTATAGAAGTAAGCAGCTGTCCGTCTTCCTTTCTTATGACAGTTTATTCATTCCTCCTTCTGTAGCCAGTTTGCAGAGTCTACAAAAAAACATCAAAAGTACTAATATTAGGGATTTCTTTGCCAATTCTGTATGTGTTTTTGGAAAATTCCTTTCACAGGCCGCTGATTGATTAAAGTTTTGCCTCATCACCAGTTATCAAAACAGCTTTCAGAATTATTGACTGTGATGGACCCTTCAAAAGTTTGGAGATTTTTTTTCATCCATCTACTTAACCTCTGTAGCTTCTGTTTTGGCACAGTGAAGCCTCCTTTCTCTTACTATCTAGGGATTACAGCCTCACTCTCTTCAGTCTATTAGGTCATTTCCACTTCCTTTTCTGCATGACTCTTCTTTATTTCTTATTTTTAAATAATAAATAAGGGCATAACTTTCAGCTTTCTGCTGTTGGTCTTTTGGCTTTTCCTGGTTATGGGGTTGCCACAGCAGAACTCCAGTCTGCTAATGATTGGCAGTGGATTTTTACAGTGCTGAGTTGCCAGCCCGATGCCCAACTTTCAAAGAAGGCATACCCATTCACACACGCACCTACCTGCATGTCTTTATATGTCACTCGACCACGGGGAGGACATGCAGACTCCACACAGAAGGTGCTCCAGCCGAGAATCAAACGGGAAAACCTCTTGCTGTGAGGCGACAACATTAACCGCTGCAAGATCATAGACCTTTGCCTTCTGCTGAATCCACAAACAGATGACACGGAAATCTTTAGGGGCAGTTGTCTTTGCTAATCACACTTGTCACTTTTTATACAGAAGATTTCAGCCTAAAAACAGATAATAATAATAATAATAATAATAAAACATCCCCTTTACCCATTTTTGCACATGGGTTTGGGGTGCTACTGCAACAGTCACAGTCATCTATAGTCAAGGTTTACACTGCCTGGTGACTAAACCTTAATAGTGTTAGTGTATTATTCTCCATGGTGTTTTTCCCCCTGGACTTTCTGGATCCTGATATCCCCCCCCCCCCCCGTCAAATCCATTTGCACCTAAAAGGAAAAAAACTCAACCAAAAACATGCTTCAGCCTACGATTTGTGAATTTGTTATTGCCTTAAGTCAGCCTGCAGACCACTTACCTTTTTCCACCACAACCCTCTATGGTATGGGATTCAGACACATTCTTCAGGGCTGTCCCAGTCCCTGATTCAGGTACAGGAGAACCAAATGCTTTAGGTGCTATAGAGGTTTGGGGTAAGAGACCCCTTGCAGGCATAATACTATCTTCCCAGATATTTTGTCCACTAGTGTAGTTCATGGTAAAAAGAAACAGAAACTTCACCACACTACAAACAATCAGGTTATTACTATCTTTTGGGCTGATCTGGTTTTCTTAGCTAAGTGTTTTGCAGTCAGCTAACCTTTTAGACTATACTTCTATTCAGAATTACTATGGGGCTACCTCTTCTAGAGATCAGTGCTATGGCTGCAGATTTTCATGGGGACTCTGATGCATGCAGTAGTGAACACACTGAGTCCATCCAATCTGATTCTTTGGCAAGTGATCGTTTTAAAAAAAACAAGCAGGTGTTCACCTTTCAATCTGAAGCTGTGCCAGAGTGACATAGTTTATGATCTTATTGAGGATGAGATTTCAAATGTTTTGGTTGTTCCTCCTGTGTTACCAGCCTTAGAAGATGTCTATAAAACTTGTATGTAAAACCCATTTGGGTACTGAACTAGTTGCTAAAAAGGCTATGATCAAATACAAGGTATACTCTGATCTTGCAGCTCTCTTTGCTCCTTTGTCAGCTGATTCAGCTGTGGTTTCCCAGCTGTGAACTATGACAAGAGGCCCATGGCTTCTTCTAACCCTACACCCCTGGATAAAATTGGTAAACAGGAAAAAAAGTTGTCTCAGTCTAGTAATTTAGACTTTAGAATTTTAATTTATCAGGACATATTGTGGACATTTATTTTGCAATGCACTTTTTGTTTTAGATGACTGCATCTTTACCTGCTGAACAGAAGTGTTATATGAATGAGACTGTTTCTAATGAGACTCACGTCTCGTAACATGCTGTGAGGAGTGTCTTGGAAGGTGCAGATACAATTTCTAGAAATGCATTCACTTCTCTTGTATTGAGAGGGTATGCTTGATTGCATAACTAGAATTTTTTCTGAGGTTTTAAAAAATGAGATTTTGAATGCTTCTTTAAATTCTGAATTTGTGTTTGGTCCTGCTTCCACTCCGACTGTCAAAAAATTGGATGATATGGATAAATTGATGCATGAGATATCTAGAATGTTTCATATTCCCAGGTTCTCCTCTAATAAGAATATCAATTTCAAAGGGCGAAATAAATAAACAAACAAAAAAACAGCCTAACAAGAGTCAAGGTACCAAGAGGAAATGGCAGGAAAATAATGCTTCCGAACAAAATGAAAGGGGTTCATTTCTCAAAAAACAGATCATTCCCTTGCTAAAGAATGACTATGCCATGACTCTGTACACCCCGTCCCTTCTTCCTGTCCCTCCTGCCCTTCACCCAGGCTTTCACTCAACCCAGCAGCCTGGCAACAAATAGTCTCAGACAAATCCATCCATCCACAACCGCTTTTCTCATTTTTACACATGGGTTTGGGGTGTCACTTCAACAGTGGCTATTATCTAAAGCCAAGGTTCACACTGCTGCGTGGCTAGCCCTGCTGCAGTAGTTCTTCCACACCACACACTCGCATGCACACTTACACCTATGGCTAATTTATAGCGTCCACTCTACCTACTGCATATCTTTGGAATGTGGGAGAAAACATGGGTGCTGAGAATAGTTCAGAGAGGATACTGTTGGCAGTGGACAGAAAATCCTCCTCCCTTTGAGGGAATCCCCCCATACCCACCAGACTAAACACACCTGTTCTCTCCATTGCTCCTTCAGAAGTTTCAAGCAGGGCATTATAGAACCAATTCCTGCACTACGGAAAAAGAAAAGGATTTATCTCCAGAATCTTTTAATACTCAAATTCAAAATACTTCCCCTGTAGATGGTCCTACCCCTTCTTCTGGACCACTGTTTCATGGTGACTTTAGATCTGAAAGATGCTTATCATTGCAATTCAAACTGATCCCAACTTCAAGTTGAACTAGCAAAAGTCCTGTCTCACACTCTCACAAAGAATTTTCTTCCTGGGGTATATGATAGACAGAAAAAAAGAATGGCCTTTTTACTAGCAGACTCTTGAGTTTTCAGAACATATTCAGGGATTTTCTCTTCTCCCTTTTAATGGAATTGGCCAAAGACAATTACCACAACCTTGTTGATACTCTCATCAGACAGTGTCAGGGGCATCTGGTGCACCCCAACTTAGAGTAATTAAAACTGACAGCCTGAGCGACTGTATTTTGATGACATACCCTTTAGGCAATTGTTCCATGAGGATGTGCAGCAAGTATTGAGGGAGGCTAGAAAATCTTATGTTTATAAGTGGAAGAGGTTTTCTAGGTGGTGCCTAACTGATAACAGAGGGCATGTTATGGTGTCTGCCCCTCTGATTTTGAAATATTTGTGTGAGCTACTCAACAATGGCTTATCTTATGCATCTATCAGGGTCCATTTTGCAGCCATCTCAGATTCTCTGCCCATGGATCCCCCTTTCGTCTCTTTTTGTGGTCGAACATAGACACCCTCAAAAACAAAATTCCTCCTCCTTGGGATCTAAACTTTGTTCTTGAACAACTTGACCTTATCTCCTTTTGATTGTGCCTTTCATGCTGATTTTAAGATCATCACTTGGAAAACTGTTTTGCTTATTGCTCTGACATCTGCTAGGCGAGTCTTAGAGCTGCAAGCTCTCATGGTAGGTCAACCTTATCTGATTTTCCACAAGGATATGTTTGTTTTACACACAATCCATCTTTCATATCAAAAGTTGTTTCTGAATTTACCCTGAATCAACCCATCAATCTCCTAGTTTTCTTTCAGAACCTAAAAACAAGGGAGAGAAGATCCTGCATACCTTGGATGTGTACAGGCAGCACAGGTACTCCCTTGACAAAACTAAGCCCTTCAGGATAGCTGAACAGCTTATTGTCTATTCTGGGGCTAAGAAGGGTCAACCTATCTCTAAGCAAACAATTGCTCATTGTTTGTCCCCTGCTATTGTTTTTCATTACTCTAACCATGGTAAGTATATTTCAGGCAAGGTTAAAGCACATTCTGCCTGGGCCTTAGCCTCTTCATTAGCATATTGGACCTCTGGTCATACTTTTACACAAATGCTACCAACTGGATTCTTTCTCAAAGAGCCAGAACAGGCTTTGTGAGGGCCATTCTCCAGGGGCTCCTGGATCCTTATCCTTTAGATTTGGGAATCAATCCATATGCTACTGAGGCAATGTAAATGATGAATTTAGTACATTTGCATAAGTTCTGTTTACATGTAACAGTAGATGTTCATGTTTCACACTGCCTCAGAGGCAGCACCCATCCACCGTCCCCTTATTTTATATATAGTTTGATTGTGTTCAACCTTTTTGTGTTATTGGTTGGCTTTGCTTATTTGTGTTAGTGTTTTTTTGGCTGTGAAATGGTTGGTTGCTTCTGGTCCTTCTTGGTTCTTCCTACTTAGCACTAAAAAGCTGAACAACTGACTTCCAGTGACAAGGGGGTTAGGCTTATCCTGATCGGAGGTGTTTAGCTGATCCCCTATCACAGGGAGTTAGAGGAGGGAATTCTGAGCTCTGGAAAGCTGCCAGTATGGGTTTGTGTAGGCACAAAATCCATATACCAGAGGCAGTCTGAAATTTGAACTTCTACTGTTACAAGTAAGTAGGGCTTATGCAACAGTGTTTTTCAGGTAATAAGAAAAGCAGAATACTCATAAGCAGTGTTGGCATATATAAAGACTGACAGGAGACAGACATCAGCTAAAGTAGTCAGTGAGGCTGCTAGATCTTTGTAGGGGACTTCCTACTTCTACAAACTGGGACCAATGAAGGACCAAGAGTTAGGAGTATTCCCATAAATTACACTCTCCTAGCTGATCATATTTTTGTATGCATACCTGACAATGCAGTATGCTGCTCAGCTAGTGCATGAGTTTTGATTTCTTTTTGTTATCTCCACTTCTGCCTGTCAGCTATCATAGGGTGAAGCTATTTCCAGCCCATTCGCTCCCCTTGAGGTGAGAACCAGTTGCAGAGTCCATCATGCTCTAGCTATTAGGACTTTTCTCATTAAATTCTTATACCCCCCCCCAACAGGGTGACTGACTTGGGTTTCTGTGCAACCACATCCTACATTCTTTCATGATGCCTGTTCTCTCACACACACACACACACACACACACACACACACACACACCTTCAAGGGCTTCCTTCAGTGGTTTGGGAATGCTAGGTTCACATTACCCTTGTCAGTGGCCTTTTTGACTTGCAAGCCTCCTCTTGAATGGGAACAAATATGATGACCAGGAAACCACCAATATTCATTATATTGATCACTGCTGCAGTAGCCTTAGCTGTATGTGTTATTTCCTGCCAAAGATATAACAGTAGCACTGTTTTCAAGGATTCACTGCACCTTTCACTCACCCAAACCATCAGTTAGCTCAAGCTGAGCTGACTAAAAAGACAGGTTTGGGTGTCAAGCCCTTCAGAACTTTCCTGCAGTTGAAAAGAACACTCCTCTGCAGGCTTTTGGGGATGGATGGTCAGCTTGTGCTGTTCCTTTGCAGGGCAGATAAGTTCCCTTTGGGGAGAAAATCCTCCAAATTAAAAAACTTTGTTTAAAGCAAGTGAAACAATTATTTTTGTGGAGAAATAGTTTTTCTTTGTGTTGGAAAAAAGATGTCTCAAATGGCACACACACACAGGTACACTTTATTGAATAAAAATAGGTTTAGCACTTATATCCCTGTTAATATGGGACTTCTTTAGAACAATTAAAAATAAGCATAATGTGACTTAAATCTATCAGAAGCTATCCCCATGACCCAAGTAAACCAATCAACACACATTTACAATGTAAAAATTTAAGTACATATGAGCAAATACCTAAAATAAAATATTAACATAAAAACCATGTCAACAAACACTACTGCCATATCACATTCCCCTTAAAACCTTTTCAAAAGAACATCCAAGACAAATGTCTTATTAAATACAAAAATACAAAATATTTGTCATATGCAGTTCCCCAAAAGGCGTAAATACATACTTGAACAAATATCCAAATGCATGCTATCATTTATATATATATATATATATATATATATATATATATATATATATATATATATAGTATATGCATGAGTGAAAATAGAAATAAATGAAAAAGGATAATCATAGCTGTGACAGTATGTATAAATAATAACTAGAAATATTACCTCTAAATATAAATAAATAACACTAACAAAAATATTCCAAATGTATAATCAAGTTCATTAAAATGGTTCAGCCCCCCCTTCCCCTAACCCACTAACAATTACATATCCCTGTAAGATTTTAAAATACTATTTATAGATAAAGAATCATTTAATCCAAGGAAAACCCCAGCGCCCATTTTCAACTGCCAAAACAATTCATGTGCATGCAGGTATTTGCTCCATGGCCCGTCTTTGGGATTTTTGCTAATCTGTTCTAAAACAAAGAACTTCAATTAATGTGTTAAGTTGTTTTGAATGTGGTTCCATGATGCATTATTCATATTTCCTTCACTAACGTCATGAGCATGTTCATAGATTCTTTCCCTGAAGGAACTCTTGGTTTTCCCAATATAGAAATCACAACAGTCCTGACATAATGCTACATAAACGATCCCTCTAGAACTGCAGATGTCCTTTTTTATCACTTGCAGTATTCCTTACTCCTGGGATATCCTGCCAACGATAGCCAAACATCTGGCTAGCATACCAAATTCTTTACATCTTTTGGGCGTTGTCCTATGTGCAAGCCGTAAGGTATATATGTGACATACGAGCATGTAATCCTCTGAAATTTTTTGCTGCCAGTCTGAATGCTACATTTGGATTCAGTCTGCTACCCATTCACAGACTTGATTCCACTACCAAGCCTTTTACAGATAATTGCCCCATTGGGATCTCTTCCTTTCTTTTTTTACCAATTACCTTAAGTTTACATGTCATCCAAGAAAGGAAAATGTGAATTTAGAAGGCAGATTCCCCATAAAGACAGATACCAACAGTACATTTGTTGTTTGGGTGCTACCCACGACCATATGTAATGTGAGATTTGTCAGGCATTTGTCCTTAAGCCACTCTGCAGTCATTTGTTGTCTCTTTCCATTTACTTGGATAATCAGTAAATGAAGGTTTTGACTCAGAGTGCCATGGCCAAATCTGTCCACCCTGACTTAAAAAGAAAGTCAAAAAGGCTCAAACTGATCCTGCTGCTGTCCAGCATTCACCAGACATATCTGACGGGTTAGATGAAGACCCTGAAGACCGTTTGGTGCCGCTCTAAGCTCCATCTTCCACGACCCATTTGGAGGCTAACATAGAGCTGCATACTCACATGTTTGCTAAGGCTATGCCAACATTTAGTGCACAGGTGGAGGGGGAGCCATGGTTGATTTTTCTGGAGGGGCCTAGGGGATTCCCCAAATACTTGTTAAGGAAGAGGAGCCTCGTACCCTCATTGAATCTAGGCAGGGGTCTGAGCCTCCTCTGGTTTGTTCAAGGTGATGTTCCTTTAAAAAAGTAACAGAAAACTAAGCATGTAGCTCCCATGGCTAAGGATTCTGGTCTCTAGTATATGCAAAGTCTCATAAGCACAAATCTTGCAAGATCAAGTTTGGAATATTGAAAACCCTGAAGCTCAAATGGCATGAATGGTCATTATGCAGGATTGCAGTACGGTGGTGGTTGGAATTTTGCTCCTGTCCCTTCTGCAAAAAAAGCAGGTGTTGTGTTTTGTAGTTTATTCAACAAGCTAATGAGTTTTCTGTATTCCTGGCTCAGTCTTATAAGGTTTGCATTTGTAGGACTTTGAGCTTGTGATAGGGATCCAAGAATCCACACAAAGAATGGCAGGATTTTACTTAGGGGCTTTTCATGCTCCTATGCTTCTTAAGCCCCCACACCCCCGCCCCACCCCAAGATTGTCATTTCCTGCTTCTTCTCCTTGGTCTTCCACTCCTTCCAGATGTCCTAGGGACTCTAATTCCTCTGATAAGGAGTTAGACTCGTGAGAAGTTGTTGTCCTACTCCTCTCATATCCATTCTCCCCTTGCCAAGACGTCTGGGGAAGATGATTCTCTTTCTCCTGACTCTCCTATGGAGGAATTGTCTTTTCAGAATATAGTGGTTCATATGATGGAACAATTTAAGTGTGACTGTTCCCAGGTTTCCAATGTTCAAAAAAAGATATTATGAACTCTTGCAAATAGATTCTCCTCAGCCCTCTGCAGTCCCTCCACTGCTGGCTGCCCTCCTGAAAACTTTCAGTGCAGCTTCTCGGGGCACTGACTCTCAACCTCCTTCCCCTAAGAAACTGTACAGGTTCTACAAAGTTCCAGAAGCTCAACAGTTTTTATATAAATGCCCTTCCAGTGATCCTTTTGTTATTTCTGTAGCCACTGATAAACCATCCATGTTGTTGTATTCTTCTGAGCGTTTACCTTCTGATAAGAGCAGCATTGCCATGGACAGGTATGGTAAAAAATGTTTATACCTCTGCTACCTTAGTCTTCAGGGCTATTATTTACCAGACCCATATTGACTACATATGTCCTGGTTCCTGGCTCAAAATTGGGGGGCATTCTGATTGATTTCCCTGATTTAGAGGGTAAGACTTCTGGTATTTCTCTTTTGAGGTCTGCTTCTCTGGTAGCTTATCATTCTGTTAAATTTCTGTTAAATGCAGCTATTATGCTACTGATGCCTCTTGTAGTGCAGCTGCATTTTGATCTGTTATGAAGAGGTATTCTTGGTTATGCCTCCAGGCTCTGTCTAAAGACATCAAGGCCAAATTATTGGATTCTCCCTTATACTACTAGAATCTCTTTGGCACTGTTCTGACTAAATTACTTAAGACCATTCAGAATAAGGGTAAAGTTATGCAGGACTTGAAACAAATCTTTGTCTTTCATGTTCCTAAGTTTTGGTGAATTTATTCTTTTAAGCCTTCTGCAGTTCATAGGCAGTCTAAACAGCCTTCTAAGAGCAAAGGGGCTTATAGGAGTGTTTTTCCAGATAGACCTTCTTAGGGAGCTAAGAATCAACAGGTTTCTTTCCTTGACAAATCTGCTTCTATTTGACATTCAGCCACTCCTCACCAGCAGCCAGATTCTTCTGTCCCTTGGGTTGACGCTTTACTTTCCTGTTTGGCAACAGATAACAATTGATGGTTAGGTACTTCCCTTTATCCAAAACAGTTATTTTATGGTTTGGAAGTCCCTTCCTCCATTCTCTGGCCTTTCTCAGCCTTCTCCTTGTCACCTGTCTCATTTTAATTTGGTTCTGCAGGATATGGTGTTATAGGGAACCATCCAACTTGTCCCACTCTCTCAGTAGGGAACAGGATTTTATTCCAAGACATTTCTGGTTCCAAGGAAGGAGGGGTTTTGGAAGCCCCTTCTAGATCTGTCATTTCTCAACACCATTCTCAGGGTTCCTTCTTTCAAGATTTTTCTCTTCAGACATGTTTCCTTCTGTTGATTCCTCACGCATTTCTGGAATCCCTGGATTTGAAGATTGCTTACCTCCACATTCCTATTCATCCTCTCTTCGGGAAATTTTTATGTTTTTGTGTTTCTTCCTCTCATTATCAGATCTCTGTTTTGCCTTTTGGACTTTCTGCACCTCCAAGTGTCTTTACCAAATGTCTGGTCCCTGTGGCAGTCTTGTGCAGACTTTTGGGATTTCAAATATTCCCTTATTTGGATGACCTTTCAATTCAAGCCCCCTCTCAGCAGCTCCTGCTTCAGGATCTAGACTTCAATATGCTCCTTCTGGGCAGTGTGAGGTTTACACTCAATCTTAAAATGTTTGTGTTGACTCCCTTTCAGGACCAAGTTTTTCTGGTTTACAGAATTCAGACCATTTCAGTCTTGGATTTCTTCCTGCCTCCCAAGGTACTCTCTTTGACTAGTTATTTCCAGTCTCTTCTTCTTCTTCTAGTCCTTCCAGCTAGGGAATTTCTCTGAGCTCTGGGATACATAGCATCTACCATTCTCATGGTTCCCTTTGCCAAATTGTACACAAGGACATTTCAATCATATCTCAAGACTGTTTGGCTCCAGCACTGCTACCTTGTAGATTATCTGGTTACTCTCTTGTCTTGCCTCAAGCTTGAGCTCCACTGATGGATTCACCAGATTTCCCCAAATCCAGGCCTGCCTTTTTAGGTTCCTCTCCCTACTCAGAAGCTGTATATGGATGCTTCTGATCATGGTTTGGGAGCCTCCTCCAGCAACCTCAAAGTCCAGGGTCTTTGGTCCCATCATCAACTGGCGATCATAAGAACATCAAGGCAATGAGGGCTATTCTTCTAGCTCTCCAGGCTTTTCACTCCCTTTGGGTTCTAGGTCTTCTAAAGTTTTTTACAGACAATACCATAGTTATGTAAGCAAGGGGACACAAAATCTTGCCTTCTTTGCTGGCAGGCTCTTCAAGCCTGGGATTTTGCAGTCTGCCATCACTTGGTTATTCAGGCAGTCTGCATTCCTTCAGAGCATAATCTAGTGGTAGACTGAGCAGGTCTTGGATAAATTCTCATGAATGGATGCTTCACAAGGAAGTGTTTCTTGACATTGTACATTGGTAGGGTATTCCTCAGGTAGATATTTTGCCTTCCCTCTTCCTCTGTTATGAAAGGCCCTGCACAAAATGATGCGGGACACACCCAAAATCTTTTGGCCCAGACAGCGATGGTTCCTCCTTCTATTTCATCTGCCCAGGGCAATCACCACAAGCTGCCTCACAAGCTGGATCTTCTCACACAAGACAAAGATCTGCCATTCACTCTCACTTGTCCACCCTTCGATTGACACTTTGGGTAATAGGGTTTTGATTTCTTTTAAGCACCAATTTCCTGAGGACTTGCTTCGGGTTTTGCTGGAGGTCAGAAAACCCACTAATAGAAAATCATATGTGACTAAATGGAAGTGATTTTCTATCTGGTGTGTCAAGCATGACCTGAACCCCATTTCTGTGTGAGCTTCTATAGTCCTTTCTTATTTGTGTCACTTGCTCAGTTCTGGCTTGGTATATTCATCTGTTAAAGTTCATTTGCCTCTGAATCCACCTTTGGCTTCTAGTTTTGAAGTCAAACAATTTTTAAAAGGCATCTTTCATATTCAGCCTCCAAGAAAGCCTATTCCTCTTCTTGGGACCTTAATTTTGTTCCTGAAAAACTGACCCTTTTTGAGACTGAAGTTTCTTCATCTCTAGAACTTTGTACTTGGAAGAATGTTTTCTTGGCGGCTCTTACTTCTGCCAAGAAAGTCTCTGAACTTCAGGCACTCGTGGTGCCGCCTTTTTTGGTTATTCAAATGGATGGGGTCTCTTTATACTAATCCTTCTTTTATGCCCTAGGTGATTATTGATTTGTCCTTGAATCAGTCCATTCTCCTTCCTACTGTTTTCACTTTGCTACAGAATCCTAGCAGGAAGGTTCTTCACACCATGAATTTACATAGACAACTCAGATATTAGTTGAAAAAGTCAAAATATATCAGGAAATCTAAGCAACTTTTTGTTTTCTTTCATGTCAGGAAATTGGGTTTGGCAGCATTTAAGTGAACCACCTCTTCCTGGATTTCAAATGCCATTTCTTTTCATGGCAAGCAGCATTCCACCTCTGTTTGTAGTCATTCTACCAGGGACTGGCCTCTTCTAGTGCTTTTCAAATGTCTGAATACTAGATCAGTCCTGGAAGCTGCTACTTGGTCTTCCAGTCACACTTTCACCAAACATTAAAAGTTGGATGTCATTTCTAGGGCCAGGACTGGTTTTGTCAGGGACATCCATCATGAGTTTTTGGAAGGCTCTTCTTTGGTTTTCTCCTCCCATGCTTTACAGTAGCTTTTGTGGCTTCCCAGGTGTAAGGAATACTGCAACAGTGATACTGAAGTGTATAGTACAGTTGTGTAAGAACTTACCATAACTGTAGATGGCCTATATCTCACTGTTGCAGTATTCTGTCCCTCCCTTGTACCCCTATTACTTTCTATTGTTTTTCATTCCAGCCAAGGGGTTTTTCTTCATTTCTTCTTCTTCATGTCCTAAATGTATTACCTTCATAGGGTTGCTTTAATTCTTCTGGGGAATTTCAGTTGTGAGGATTAGGCTCTTGTAGATCAAATATGTACCTTAAGCCATGCATGTAGGATATATCTCTGATGTATGACATCCTGAATATGGAAAGGCTTTGGTATGCTGGGTGGATGTTCAGCTGTCCTCAGCAGGATATCCCAGGAGTAAGGAATACTGCAACAGTGAGAATTAGGACATCTATTCTTATGGTAGACTCTTACACAACTGTTCCTTATGGTGCCCATTACTTTTAGATTTATATTTATCAATCTACACTGTTTCCCTTACTTTTGTATATTTGCATTGATTACAACCATACGTACCCACATTCTTCATTGTCCAACTTTACTTGCACCAGAATCCTTCCAAATCTTAAAAAACTTCTCTTCCTTTATACAGATTTTGATGTGTATCCTATCTTATCTAATATTTCACCATGGGGAGAAAAAAAAATCCCAATGTTTATTGATACTGTTGCCAATAGCCAAATTGTCAGTTCTATAGCTCATAATTATGGCTCTATTAAAACCTGTTGTATTTACATCCCTATTCTGGGAAACAGGTTTGCTGGTGTTCCACCTAAGTATGTATGTATATATACATATATATATATATATATATATATATATATATATATATATATATATATATATAGATATATATCTATATATATATATATATATATATATATAGATATATATATATATATATATCTATATATATATATATATATGCGTGTGTGTGTATATGTATACCTGTAATCCTTTTAATATATACCTTCTGGTAATTATTTAATTATTTTCAATAAAATCCCTCGATAACCCCTTGTCACAAACATCCCCTTCATCCCAGTTTTTCAGTTGTGGTTTTGTTTAAGCCTGGAGCATTCTTTTACTGTTTTAAGTGTTTTAAAGTGCTTTCTTTACTGTGTTTTTATGTGAAAAAAATTTACTTTAACTTACTTAAAATTTTTACCAGCTCTTGGTGCTTGCTTACACTGGAAAAAAGGCACCATTTTTGGCTTGAACATAGAACAAACTACCGGTTCCACAGTCTGTCCTCCTTCCAGCTACAAAAAGAAAAGGTTAAGCAAACATTTGCAACCACTATGGGATAGCAGTTTGCCTCAGCCACAGATGGGTGATTCTGCTGTGGCCTATAGCTTGCTCTTTAGACTACCCATCTTGTACCCTGGATCCCTGTTGCCACTATGAACAAGGGGTTAGCCACATACTGTTGGGGTCCTCTCAGTGGACAAGTGAGAACCACTCTTGTCAGTCCTGGAAGAGGGAAGACTTTACTGTTTGGTAAGAATGTCCTGCATATCCCTGGGGAAGCTGCTGTTGCCATTAAAAAAACTCTTAGCCCCATTTTTCCTGTCAAAGCAAAACAGAAAACTAAACATGTATCTACTCCTCATCCTCAAATTTCCTTAGACAGGAGTAGTTTACTTGGTCTGATCTGGGGTTTAATTCAGACTATTGATCCTTTTTATAAAGTAGTTTCTGGTAAAAGAAAAAGGAATACTTCCTTTTTCTGAAGAGATTCAAGATTCTGAATTTGAAGAGGAAGATGAAGGGACAGGTACAGGGTTTTCTGCTCAGTTTTCTGATTCAGATTTACAGTTGAGCTCAGTTTTTGTTTCTTCCAAAATGTGCCAGTGTTCAGTTGGAGAACACTGAGATTTCTTAGTCCCTCAGAAAGGTTTACTATGGTCTGTGGGAACAACATTCTGTCGGCAGCACTGCTGCCGAAAATCAGAATGTCGTGCACAAAACATAAATGGATGGGATAGTCAAACACACTTATGCGAATGCTGTAGTGCATTCGCATAAGTGTATTCGACTAACTGCACAGAGATCGCGGTACAGTGGGGATTAGAAATTCATCCATATCACCACCGTAGTGCGATCTCGGAGTTAGAATATATTAGTGTGGGGGGTGTGGGCGGGCGAAGCTCCTATATGGCTGTCACGTGATAGTTTTGGCCACAAATGTGTCGATCATTTGGGTCGACATTGTGGCAGGTCGGAATGTGTGTTTTCGGCTTTCCTATTCATTGTTTCGACTGACAAATGTTTTGCCGTTCGAACAAACAATAGTAAACCCCTCAGCAAATAGAAGGAATTTTCACAACCTGCATCCATTCCTGCAGTTATGTCAGATCTGAGGGATGTTTGTGTCACCTAAATGAGATGTGCTAGAGGGACACATTTTCATGAGTCATCTTGTTGGCCCTAAAAAAAGGCAGATAGGATGTACAAAGTTCTTCAGTCTTTTCATTTTTTTACACTCATCCCAAACCTGATCTAGCAGTCTAATACTTTAGTGAATCCTACTGCTGCTAAACATTTGGTTAATTCCAGCCCTACTCTTTCTAACAAGGAGGGGAAGATTGTTGTTAAGTATGGGAAAAAAGTGTATGCTTCTACAACTTTGATTTTCAGAATTTTTAATTGTTAGACTCATATGTTAAAGTTTATTCTAATTGTGAAAGTGTGAGGAATGTTTTGTCTGCAGCTTCTGCTTGTGAAGAAAATTTTGCTTTGAATAATTTAATTTCTTCAATTTCACAGATCACAAGTCACTGTTTACTGTGTGTATGACTCAGTTGATACTTCTTCCAGGGTTATGGCTGCTGGTACTTTTTTGAGAAGTTTTGCCTGGCTACATTCTCAGAACCTCCCAGATAATGTGAAAAATGAGATTTAAATTCTGTTTTGGATATAGGTTTAGTTGTTGTTTTTTCTGCTGCCGAGGTTATCAAAAAGTATGATGAAAAGGGTAAGTTGATACAGGAAATCTGTAAGATTGTTCAGCCCTCCTTCTCACAATTTTCAAAGAGATCCTGTAACCCTTCATCCACTATCAGCAAAAATAAACAGTCTCACAAAAATGCAGGTAAACAGACATTGAAGAAGAAATGCCGGGATGTTCCAAAAAGAATTCTGGAACCCCTCCAAAACCAAGAGTAGTCCAACAATTCAGAATGACTGTTTAAGTTATCTTGTTACCCTTTCCACTGTGGCAGTCCTTTTCTCTTTCTGAAAGTCTGAATCTCCACTTTTCTGTTTCGTAACAGATAGTTTCAGACATCAAGGTTACAGATGACAATGGGAGGAAATCTCTGCTTTCCAGAAGGTAATTCCTCAACCACCAGACCAGACTCCTCTACTTCCTTCTGTTCTTTACCACATGCTGTCTTAGGGGAGTGATAAAACCAGTTCCACCTTCCCAGGTTGGGAAGCAAGCTTTTAGTAGAAGAAAAAATATTCTCTCCAAACTGTCACGCCAGACTCATTTATTAAAAACAAAAGTAGTAAAACAATAGCAATAAAAATGACAAAGCTTTTGGATATCAAAACATCCTTCCTCAGTGTCTTAAGGATGCTTTTAGTGCCAAAGAAAGAAGATGCTTGGAGACTAGTTTGGTATCTTCCTTTCCTAAACCTTTTTGTGATTGTGCCCAAATTCAAACAGCTGGCACTTCACAGCCTATCTGTTCTTCCTCATTTAAGTTTCCTGGTAACACTAGCTTTAAAAGATTTTTATCATCACATCCCTATACATCCAGACTTCATGTGTTTCTTAAGGTTTTGTGTGCCTGGATCACATTATCAGTTCTCTGCCTTACCCTTTGCATTATCCACTTCACCAATACTGTTCACAAAGTGTCTAGTTACAATTATATCTCATTGCATGCTACAGGGTATCCACATTTTTCTATAATTAGATGACATGCTTATCTTTGCTGAGTCTTTTTCAAAGTGTCAGAAACCTTTCACTTGGATACCAGATCTGTTACACAAGCCGAGATGCCAAGAGAACATTCAAAAGTCTTTTTTGATTCCTTCACACAGGATTGTGTTCCCTTGGTGTCAGCTAGACACCTCAATTCAAAGAGCAGTTCTTCCACAGGAAAAAAGATCGTTATCTATGTCTATTTCTAAGGTTTCCCACTCATACATCAGTCAGTGTAAGTGAATACCTCAGAGGATTTTGGGTCTCAAGGTATCTATGATTAGCATGATACTCCTGAAAAGACTGCATATGAGAAAGATAGTCCCTTTGGTCCCAGCACCAACATCCTTTGTGCTGGATTTGTCAGAAGAGAAATCACTTGGTGGGAACAGAAAATTTCCCTAAACACAGGTCTTTCTTTCTCCCTCCCTGTTGCAAAGCAGCCAGTCACCACAGACACCTTGGGGACCAGTTTTAGGTGGGTTAAAAGTGCAAGGTGTGTGGGACACCAAGGATAGTTGTAAGCACAAAGATATAAACTAAATGTTTACCATGATCAAGGCACTCAACCCTCTGAATCATCTTTGGTCCGCTCGACCTCATGTTGTTACAGATCATACCACAGTCAAAGCAGTGCATTAACAAACAAGTGGAAACCAATTCATATGCCTTTTGCAGACTATCCATGTTAGCTTGGGATATAACTTTACAGCACAGTCTCACTCTGCAGGTATCTTACATTCCGTCAGAGCAAAATTATGTGGCAGGCAATCTGAGAAAGACAAGGGCTGACCCTCTTAATGGAAACTAAATTTATTTATTTTTTTAATTTATACTTTGTTTTCCAGATTAGTCCCACTAGGCTAGAAGCCTCTTTTCAGGGGAGACCTGAGGTGGTATTTATTCTATTCGGGGAAATTTGACCAGGGTATTGGGAAACTTCCCCTACTCATCATTGTTCTGAGTGTGCCCCATTTTGGAGGAGCACTTTCTGTTTCCCTTCCAGGCTCAGAGACAGCCTGAAGAAACAGGGAGGCAGATGGAAAGAGAAGGTGATGATTGAGTGGTGAATGAATTAAGGAAGAAAGCAAATATCAAGACTGGAGAATGTGTGCAGGATTCTGAGGAAATGTTTCAAAGAAACCTTTTTGATGGAGATGAGTCAGCAAATGATGGATGTTTAATTACAACTTTCAGTCAGGAGGGTTGTGGAATGATTTACTTAAAGAAATGGTGGTCCAGACTGAGCCAGAAAATGAAGGAGATGTTTACGGGGGGACATTATGGAGAAAATACAAAAGAAGGATGCAGAGACAATCCTGAAGAATAGCGGTGAGATGGAAAAGAAGACATATGCAAAGAAAGTAAAAGAAGTCAAAACTGAAGTAGTAGAAAAGAAGGCAGAAGAAAATGAAAAACAGAAGTACGTGGTAATGATTCAAAGTAAAGAAAACAAAGAAATAGACAGGTATGAAGTGTGGGACAATTTAATATCTCCTTTGGGTGTGAAGCACATGAGGTAAGAGTGTTTATTCTTATTTACATAGAGACATTTTGTGACATTATATTTGAGACTTTTTTCAATGGAAAATTTTTTTGGAGAATATAAAAAAGAAGAAAGACTGTAACTCATATAATCTTTATTTGATAAAAGCTTTTAACAGGGAGGAACATTTATTCTTAACGAAAAGATATTTTGTGACATTATATACGAGACTTTTTTTTCAATGGAAAATTTTCTTGGAGAATATGAAAAGAAAAGAAAGACTGTAACCAATAGAATCTTTATGTGCTAAAAGCATTTAACAGGGAGACAAAAAAGAAGATCCATGTACAATTTCGAACAGAGGTAGAAAGAGAGATTTTGAAAGGACATTTCAAAGCTTTATGCAAAGAAGTACTAGATATTGTAAAAGTTTATGACAAAAGGGATTTATGGACTGGTGGCTGGGACTGTAATATTGTGTTAAAAATAGAGAAAAATATATACATATACCAAGCCTGATAAATGTGGAAGGGAGTTGTAGAATACTGGGGACAATTTCTTTGTGGAAAAGGAGGGCATTTGATAAATAACTATGACAAAATAAAATGGGGAAATGAGACATGATGCAAAAATGTGAATTGAAAAGCTATACATGTAACAAAATTGGACATGTATAGATGGATTGCTGAAAGGAAAATAAGAGCAAGGAAAGAGAAAGAAGAAAATGAACAAAGAGAAGCAATTTTAGAAATATTATAAAGAGAAGAAATATTAGATGAGACAAAATTATGGAAGAATGTTCTGAAATAAGTGAAGAAGTCATAAATTGAGATGTAGGAAAAGGGGGAAAATAATTGTATTGGTAAAAGGGTAAAAACAGAAAAATAAAATTTAAAGGGATAAGTAGAAATGAAAAAGAACACACAGCTAAAATTTGGGGCTTGATATAATGGTTAAGGTGTTTGACTCACAGACACAATGTACAGTGTTGGATTCTCACCTTTGGGAAGGAAATTGATTTGGCTTAGAATGGCCTATTAAGAAAGCTAGCCTAATAATTAGCTATGAACTTATGAAACCATAAAAAAGGAAAAGGGAAAATGAAAATTTTAAAGTGCTTTCCATAAATATGAATAAAATTAAGTGTATTTTGAGAAGAATAGAAGTTTTGCAGATGTGTAATACATGTGATGTAGATGTAATTGTATTGGAAAACACAATATTTTTAGCATATGAAGAAAGATTACAAACAGAGAAACTATAGGGAGGAAAGATAATGTGGAATTTGGAAAATGAGAGATGTCCTGGAATAGCCATAATCTTTAGAAGTATAGTAAATTTATTAGATGTAAATTTAGCAAAAATGGGAAGATTAACCATTATAGATTTAAAATGGAAAGAACAAGTATAAAGCATTATAACATTACATGCTTATACTAATTGTGAAGAAAGGGAAAGTTTATTCCATCAGATTTTAGAATATGTAGTGATAAATATGAATATTATAGTAACAGAAGATTTTACTTGTGATTTAAAAGGCAAGTGTAAAAAGAAAGGAAATGATACAAGAAAAATGTTGGCACAAAAATCCATGGACTTACAATAGGGGTATGTATAGAACTAAAATAGATTGTTTTATAGTATCAGAAGTTTTAGTTAAATGAGAAGGGGAGGTAGTTGAAACAGGATTTTCTGATCATCTTGCAGTATGGCTAGAGATAAAGGAAAACAAAGAAAATATATCAAAATAGACAGATGAATAAAAAGGATAAATGAAAAAGCATGGAATGAAGAAGGAAAGATATTAGTAATATAGGTATGGAAAGATCATATTACTATGAGAACATTTTATAAAAATTGGTCTAAATGGTAGAAAATATTTCAGGAAAAATATAAAAACTGCTTTTTACAGTGGCAGTATGATCTGAGAAAAGTTGAGAAAGAAAAATATAAAAGAACATATGCATTGGAAGATTTAGAATATACTTATTGAAAGTACTTTGGCGAAGAAAAAGAATTATATGTAAAAAAAATCATGAAAAAATATAAGACTTGTTATATAATCAAATATGTTTTTACAAAGAAAAAGAGAAGTATTGAGTTACTTAAGCAGATTAGTAAAGGTAGATGGTAGTGTAATGAGAGAAATAAAACATGTAAAAGGAGAAATAGAAAAAACTCAGGAAAATATTATGAATAATGCAGTACAATATGTAGTGAAAAAAACATGGAAATTAAAAAAAAAGTCAACAGAAAAAGAGAATAATGAATTTGAAAAGGCGATATCTTTAAATTAGCTTGATAAAGTATTAGGACAGGTAAATATAGATTTGGCTGCAGGCCCAGATGGATATGGGCATGAAATATATAAAAATTTAAAGGACTGGCAAAATAAAAAAAAAAATGTTAAAGATTTTCGATGAATTGTTAAATGAAGGTTTTATGTATAAAGAATTGTGTAGTGGAATACTTAAATTCATGTGGAAGAAAGAAGATAGAAGACATTTAAAAAACTGGAGACCGATAGTATTGAATAATAATGATTTTAAGATCTTTAAAAGAATAATGCAAAAGAGATTTCAAATTAAAGTGGAAAATATTATCGAATGTAGCATATATAGTATAAAGAGGAAAAGTTGTCAAGAATTATTAATGCTAGTGAAATTGTGGATGATATCATAAACAGAAAAGAAGTGAAAATAATGATAGGAGACCTTAATAAAGCATTGACACAAATGAACACAAAATCTTATGGGTAATAATGAAAAAATGTAATATAAGTGAGAAAGTTAGGAAGCATGTATGTCAGTGTATAGTCATAATAAAGTAAAAATACTTGGAAGTGGCTGGTTATGCCAAGATGTACATATGAAGAGTGGTGTAAGACAGAAGTGTCCAATGAGCTGTATGGTCTTTACATTAGTTATGAACGTGATAGTATGTGAAATAAACTACAAAATGAAGGAGGCATGGTATATAACACCTGAAGGGTTAAGAATTCCAGTTCTGTTAACATATGCAGATGACATTATAATAATTGCAAAAAACCCAAATTTTGATAGAATAAGTATACATTTGCACAAATGAGTGTCTAGAGATGATATGGATGGCTTTAAATAAAGGTAAAAGTAAAGGTTTAGGTGATTTAGTAAAAATCGGGGGTATATATTTTTCATTGAATAAAATGTCTGTATTGGGTATAAAATTTGGAAATAAATATGTAAGTAGAATTCAACGGTAAAAAATACAATAGAAGAAATAAAACAAAGATTTTTTTTTCTGGAAAACATATAAATTATCCTTAAGAAAAAGGCTTATTTGATAAATTCAGTACTGATGGGAAAATAGCATACTTATCAAGTATATTTATGCTACTAACAGTATTTGAAAATAAATTAATTCAGATTTTTTTTCATTCATATGGGGTTCAAGATTAAATCCAGTAACTAGAGTAGTTTTGTTTGTAAATAAAGAAGAATGAGGTTTAGAATTAATTAACTCAGTGGTATATGCTGCTGTATTAAATTTGAACAAAGTATTAAAGTAGATAAATGAAAAAGATGAGAGATTGTTAGTAAATTATTAAGTATTAAGTTATAAATGTAAGTATGACAAATATGGGGGGTATGGTAAAAGAAAAAGAGTGTATAAATGAAATAAAATGTTACTAAGAAAAATATTTTTGTGAAAAAAAAATTGATGATATATTAAAATATAGAAAAGTATGGTATAAGAATGTAATGATAAAACATTATTATGTAAACCATGGGATAATCTAACATATGAAAAATTAAAGCTATAAAAATAAGAAGCAAATGGTGTAATCAGAATGTAGAATGTCAATATTTTTTTTTGTGGAGACTGGTAATAAATAAATTGCCAGTAAAAGGAATATGGCATATAAACCAAAAAAATTATAGAATATGTTTACATTGTCAAGAAAAAAAAATACAGAACATGTGATGTTATGTTGTCCTATCTCGCCTTCATTCATTGCTGGTTATTGCTAGACAAATGCTCGAGAGCTCGTAGCTACACCCTATCTCATCATGCTTAGAGAAGATTACCCATATCTTGTTTGCCGATAAACGAGATTGAGTGTTTCCATGCAGGCTCCAGGCTAAGTGGAATCTTTTCTTCTTTGATTAGTATTGATATTACCAAAAACTGTCTATATTGTGTAATTCTAATAATTTAGATTAGTATTTAGTGCTTTGAGAGTGTTTGTTGCTGTTGATTGTGTTTTTCTTGTGGTCGGTGCCCTACCGCTAGGCCTGTCTGTTTTTTTCTCCCTATCCCGGTTTCCAAACTCATTTAAATTAGAGAGTTTTGGACTGATATTACTCTTATTTTCTTGTTGGGTAGTCCATTTAGGTTGGACGGCTCCCTTCTGCCCATTTAACTTAGAGGGCTTTCTTTTCCCTTCCTTCTCCCTATCTGTTGTAGGAGTCAGTTGTTTTAGAGACTACTCCTCCTGTCTTGCAGTTTAATAATATAGAGTTTGTTAGTTGAGAGTTAACTTTCATATATATATATATATATATATATATATATATATATATATATATACAAAAAGTTGTTTTGTTTTTTCTAGTTAACTTACTTGTTTGGTCGTGTGTTGACTGGTGTTAATATATCAAAGGATACTAAAGAATCAAAACCTTCAGGTTTTAAAAAAAAAGTGATAAATGCAATCAAAAAGTGTCACTGACTGATATACACACCAGCTGTGTGTATTGATTGGGTGCTGTCCACCTTCAAGAATTGTGTTCCTTCTGCCATTTCTTTAGTTCCAGGGTGCTGATGGAAAGAAGGAATAAATGGATAGTTAGAGGCTTACTAAAAATGCCATTTTCAGAGGCTCTAGAAGGGAATCAGAGTTCCTCTGAAACTACTCAAAAATCCCCATCTTCCAGATCTGAAAAGTCAGAAAAGAGATCATCTTCTGCTGCTCCACTCTCAGAGCCGATGGAAAAACATGCCAAGGAATCATCTTCGGAACTGAAGGCTTTTGGGTCCGAGAAATCTCCCTCTTCGGCTTGCATTGTAATTTCAGGGCCGACAGAGTCCCAGTTTGGAGCCGGTCCCAGTCTTGGAACCAGTCTCCCTAGTTCTGAGATCTGAGTTATAACTCTCAACCAGTCGGGGACAAATCTGAACAGAATCAGGGACAATCAAAGGCACTTTTAAAATATTATAGAGAATGTGAATTAATATATATTTCCTGAAGTAAAATAAGTATTCATCTCTTAATTATTGTCATTAAGTATAATTCACCACCTTTTGTCCAAAAGAGACCCATGTTAAGAAGGATTAAGAGGGAAATAGCTAAAATTTGAGTCAAAATCAGGGACATCCCTGAAAATCAGGGACAGTTGAGAGGTAGTGAGGTCTCCAACCCTGTCCTCTCGATCCTCCAGAAGCCTTTCGGACAATGATGTGGAGTGGGTGGTGAAGAGACTTTTGCAGATGCCGGCACTGGCCAAAGATACTGTCGACTCCGATCCATAGGGATTCAGGGCCGACCAGCATCACTTCCCCTTCGTCAATTCTTCCTCTGCCCATTCTGGGGCTTCAGAGCCAGAATGCCTAGATCCGATTGTAGCAGAATTGTCGGTGCCAAGACCTGCTGCAGGATCTTTGGGACGGACTACTGCTCTGACCTCCTCGGTTCCATTGGATTTCAAGGGGTCTAGGAGCCGATGCTCCCCCGTTGGGTCCAGTGAGGAGAGTCGAGTTGGACAGTTGTCTGAGCCAAATCTACCTCTCGGGGCTTCGGCATGGGTGAACTCGGTGCCTACATCAGCCTCGGAGCCCACCAACTTGGTTCGGGGGGGTCTTCTGGTTCCTCGGAGCCAGGAGCCTCCTTGGAGCAGGGCAAGGGGGCTTTCAAGGTGATAAGGAGAGTGCTGTCACCTCAGACTGCTCCGCTCTCTGGTCCAAGTACTCTTCCCCCCAAAGCATCAGTGTCCGTCTCGGTGCCATACCTCTCACCCAGGCGTGGAGACCCAAAGCCTCAGGATTACTCACTGGGCAAAGTGATCTCTTCCAAAACCTCTCTGGCGTACCCTTCAGAGGAGGTCCCTCGAAAGAGATTATGCAAGAGGAAGCATTTAGACTCCCCTGAGGAGTCCATCACTTCAGACACAGACCTCGATGAGTCAGAAGGGTCCCCATGGTCACCTTCTAAGTATATCTCCTTTGCAGACATCCTAGAAATCCTTAAACAGAGAGGTGGCTGGAAGTCCATAAACCCTTCTGAGGTTGAGTCTTTGTACCTGGAGGCATTTGGCTCTCGTCCTTCCACCTCTTGGGTATCTCAGCCTTTCAACCAACTCATGAACGTAGTCAGTCGGAAGGTGTGGGGCTCTCCAGACTCAGAGGAACCTGTTCCTAGGAGGCCAGATAAATTCATCACTGCACCTTCAGAAAGGGAATTTCTCAGTAAAGGTGTCCCAGTAGATGCTATGATGGTGGTGGTGGTGGCAGCCACCAAGAAGGAGTTGTCTGAGACATCCCCATCTGTCCATTCACCGAATAAAGAGTCTCGAACGATGGACAGATATGGAAAGCGTATGTTTTCTTCAGCTTCCTTTGCCCTTAGGTCGCTGAACTACCTGACCCATTCCACTAGCCTTCAGAGGGATTTCCTAAAGGAGCTACAAGATGCCCTCCAAGGTTCTGTAGCTGCAGGGGTCTCGGACAAGGTTTCCTCCCAGCTCTCCACCTTAAACTCTCTGATGAACTCCTCCATGCGACTTATTTCCTATGCAGCCGATGGAATGAGTATGGCAGCAGATACAGGAATTTCCTTAGGGAGGTTGTCCTGGATGCGCTTATGTAATTTCGCAGAACCCTTTACATCCTCCTTTATTAACACCCCTTTTTATGGCTCATCTTTGTTCAGACCAAAAGTTAGAGACCCTAACCAGGTGCGAACAGGAGGGAAATACTTTCTGCCACTGGAGTCCATTTCTCCCTCCCTATCAGACCTTATACCAAAGGTCAGAAGGGAGGAAAAATGTGGTTTTGTAAGTCCCAGAGAGCTTTCCTGGATGCATGTGGTGATTCTTCCCCCAGGAGCAGAGGGGGGAAGTAACAAGAAAACGCCAACCACGTGGCAGAGGGGTTCCGCAAACCAGGGTGACAGGGATGCCTTCCTTGGTAAACCCTTTCAGCGCTCCTGAGACGAGGCCCATCTGTCCATCTCTGGAGGCATCTCTGGAGCCAAGATACAGTCGACTTCGACCCATAGGGATTCAGGGCCGACCAACATAACTTGTCCTTCGTCAATTCTTCCTCCGTCCCATTCTGTGGCTTCCGAGCCAGAATGCCTAGATCTGATTGTAGCAGAATTGTCGGTGTCGAGACCTGCTGCAGGATATTTGGGCCCGACTACTGCTCCGACCTCTTTGGTTCCATCGGATTTTGAGGGGTCTAGGAGCCAACGCTCCCCCATCGGGTCCAATGAGGAGAGTCGAGTTGAACAGTTGTCTGAGCTGAATCTACCTCTCGGGGTTTTGGCATGGGTGAGCTCGGTGCCTACATCAGCCTCGGAGCACACCACCTTGGTTTGGGGGGTCTTCTGGTTCCTCGGAGCCAGGAGCCTCCTTGGAGCAGGGCCAGGGGGCTTTCATGGTGATAAGGAGAGTGCTGTCACCTCAGACTGCTCTGCTATCTGGTCCAAGTACTCTTCCCCCAAAAGCACTGGTGTCCACCTCGGTGCCATACCGCTCACCCAAGCGTGGAGACCCAAAGCCCCAGGATGCCCCACTGGGCAAAGTGATCTCTTCCAAAACCTTTCCGGCATACCCCTCAGAGGAGGTCCCTTGAAAGAGATTATGCAAGAGGAAGCATTTAGACTCCCCTTAGGAGTCCATCACTTCAGCCATGGACCTCAATGAGTCAGAAGTATGTCTCCTTTGCAGACATCCTAGAAATCCTTAAACAGAGAGGTGGCTGGAAGTCCATCAACCCTTCTGAGGTTGAGTCTGTGTACCTGGAGGCATTTGGCTCTTGCCCTTCCACCTCTTGGGTATCTCCGCCTTTCAACCAACTCATGAATGTAGTCAGTCGGAAGGCGTGGGGCTCTCCAGACTCAGAGGAACCTGTTCCTAGGAGGCCAGATAAATTCATCACTGCACCCTCAGAAAGTGAATTTCCCAGTAAAGGTGTCCCGGTAGATGCTATGATGGTGGTGGTGGCAGCCACCAAGAAGGAGTTGTCTGAGACATCCCCATCTGTCCATTCACCGAATAAAGAGTCTTGAACGATGGACAGATATGGAAAGCGTATGTTTTCTTCAGCTTCCTTTGCCCTTAGGTCGCTGAACTACCTGACCCATTCCACTAGCCTTCAGAGGGATTTCCTAAAGGAGCTACAAGATGCCCTCCAAGGTTCTGTAGCTGCAGGGGCCTTGGACAAGTTTTCCTCCCAGCTCTCCACCTTAAACTCTCTGGTAAACTCCTCCATGCGACTTATTTCCTACGCAGCCGATGGAATGAGTATGGCAGCAGATACAGGAATTTCCTTAAGGAGGCATTCCTGGATGCGCTTATGTGATTTCGCAGAACCCTTTACATCTTCCTTTGTTAACGCCCTTTTTTATGGCTCATCTTTGTTCAGACCAAAAGTTAGAGACCCTAACCAGGTGCGAACAGGAGGGAAAGACTCTTTCTGCCACCGGAGTCCATTTCTCCCTCCCTATCAGACCTTATCCCAAAGATCAGAAGGGAGGAAAAATGTGGTTTTGTAAGTCCCAGAGGGCTTTCCTGGATGCACGTGGTGATTCTTCCCCCAGGAGCAGAGGGGAAGTAACAAGAAAATGCCGACCATGTGGCAGAGGGGGTCCGCAAACCAGGGTGACAGGGATGCCTTCCTTGGTAAACCCTTTCAGCGCTCCTGAGACGAGGCCCGTCTGTCCATCGCTGGAGGCAGTCGGGGGTCGCTTGTCATTGTACCCAAACGCTTGGATAGAACTAACGAAAGACAAATGGGTACAAACGATCATATCAAAAGGTTACTACGTACCTCTACCCCATTAGAAAAAAAATCAGTCCCAGATGTTCCACCCAGTCAAAGGGATCCTGCAACTCTAGAGGTACAAAAGTTGCTAGAAACAAAGAGTAATCCAAAATGTCCCCGCAGACCAAATTGAATTGGGGACTTACTCAAGATTCCTTTTAGTTCCAAAAAAGACAGGGGACTGGAGGACCATTCTGGATCTCAGCAGACGAAACAAGTCCATCAAGAAGTGAAAGTTCTGGATGGTGACAGTGCAGTTGATATTCCCCTTTCTGGGGAAAGACGATTGGATGTGCTTGATAGATCTCCAGGATGCGTACTACCACATAAAGATGGACAGGCAATTCAGGAGACATTTGCGCTTTTGGCTGGGAGCCAGTCATTATCAGTTTTGAGCTCTGCCCTGTGGTCTCACTACAGCCCTCAGAGTGTTCACCAAATGCATGGCAGTAGTTACTGCTCACTTGAGGCATCTAGGATTCCAGATGTTTCCGTACTTAGATGACTGGCTCCTAACCGCCACCACAGAGCATCTACTAACAAGACCGAGAGATGCCAACATTCATCTTTGCTCTCAGCTAGGCATCACGATAAACTTCAAAAAATCTGCCTTGTTGCCATCACAGCATGTCATATTTATAGGAGTAGACTTACAGTAGATACAAGACAAATTTTGGCCAAACGTCCCCCCGAGAGGTTTCAAACCTTACGTCATCAATTCCAAAACCTCTTAACCAAGAAAAGAGTACAGGCGAAGGTTGTTTTGAGAGTTTTGGGTACGATGGCAGCAGCAATAACCTTGATATCTTTAGCTCATCTGCACATGAGGATTCTTCAGTGGCTACTATTCACCCAGTGGTCCATGAAGGAGCTGCCCATGTCTCACAAAATTATCATAACAGAATCCTGCAAGAAAGACCTGCGCTGGTGGCTTCAGTCCACACAAGTGAACTTAGGCCGACCGTTCTTCTTTCCGCAACCAGTAGCCACAGTGACCATGATTGGGGGGGGGCATTATCTGGGGAAGACTTTCCAAGGTGTTTGGCAGGAAAATGAGAACCACTTGCATATCAACATCCTAGAGATGAGAGCGGTGCTTTTGGTGTTGCAAGCATTCCAGGACTCCACTAGGAACAATTGCAATTCAGACAGACAACACGTCGGTGGTGTGGTACATAAACAGACAAGGAGGAGCCAAATCCTACTCCCTATGTCAACAGGCCCAGAGAATATGGCAATGGGCAGTCTCTTCCCAATGTTTTCTGACAGCAACTCACATCCTGGGGAAGTCCAGCGTGACAGCGGACAAACTTAGCAGAGCTATTCTGATGCCTCACGAGTGGTCCCTAAAACAGAAAGTTGCGGAAGAGATTTTATGCAAGTGGGGCCAGCCTTGCTGCGACCTTTTTGCCATGTCCATGAATGCCAAATGCAGCAGCTACTTTGCCCTGATCCCCCCTCTGGGGGAGTCACTAAGGGATGCACTTGTACATGATTGGCCCCTGGGTCTCTACACCTTTCCTGTGTTTCCCTTGATCCTCAAAGTCCTTCAGAAAACCAGCACATTGAGAAGTAGTTTGATACTCATTATCTCATACTGGCCTCGTCAGATTTGGTTCCCCTTCCTATGTCCCCATTTCCAGGAGGATCCATGGATTCTGGACCCAGTTCCAGACCTCCTGACTCATCCACCAGTTCAAACCCTCAAACTGATAGCTTGGCTGCTCCAGTTCCACACATAGCCAGGCTTCCTGATTTTTCCCCCGCCATGAAACATATTTTGATTTCGTCTCACAAGTCAGAAAACTGTATTCTAGCAAATGGAAAAGATTTTCCTGTTGGGCTTTCAACAACCATATTGATCCTTTTACTGCCCGTATAACAGCTGTATTAGACTTCCTAGCTAAGCTTTTTGATGAAGGTGCAGCTGCAGCTACTATTCGAGTTCAATTAGCTGCTATATCAGACTATCATATTGGTGAAATGGGACTAAAAATCATGTCCCACAGGGTTTGCAAAGCCTTTTTGAAAGGTACCTTTGTAGTAAGACCTCCAGTAAAAGAGCCACCAGCACCATGGGACCTAAACCTTGTTTTATTTACCTTGATCCTTACCCCCTTTGAACCTGCATCAACATGCGAACTAAAATTTTTAACGTGGAAGACAACCTTCTTGGTAGCCATCACATCTGCTAGACAGATATGAGAACTTCAAGCATTATCAGTACATCCCCCCTTACATGATTTTTCACAAAGATAGGGTTTCCCTGTGAACTAACCCTTCATTTCTCCCGAAAGTATGTTCAGAAGCAAATTTAAATCAATCCATTGACTTACCTGTCTTTTTCCTTAACTATGGCAACAAGTCAGAGTACAAATTACACAATTAGACAGACACAGACAGCTACATTTCTATCTCAACAGAACAAAGGAGTTCAAGAAGTCAGACCAGCTGTTTGTATCCTTTTCAGATAAAAAGAAGGGTGCCCTCATATCGAAGGTCACGCTTTCCAAGTGGCTTACTGACTGTATAACTTTCACATACAAATCTCAGAATAAAGAACTTCCAGGGAAAGTAAAAAGTCACTCCACAGGAGCTATAGCAACCTCATTGGCCTTTCAGGCAAGACTATCCATGGATTCAATTTGTGGAGCAGCACCATGGGTAAAGCCTCATACCTTTATCACTCATTACAAAGTTGATTGGGCCTCCAGGAACAGGGCCTCCTTTGGGTCCACTGTTCTAAAGAGTATTTTCCCTTGAGCCACCCAAGAAAGAACGTGCTAAGGACGCTGTCCCAACCAGCAATGAATGAAGGCGAGATAGGACAACATAACATTAAGACGTTATGTACTCACCAATAACATTCCATGTTTGTTGTCCATCTTGCCTTCATTCTTGCATCCCACCCTCCTTCTCCCAACTTCGCTCCTGGGGGGGATCGAGTGGTTTCTTGCAGAATTGGAATTGATGTTCTCTGAATTTCTATTTAGTCTCTTTTTGGATATGGTTAGATGTTTAGCGGTAGTAATTATAGTATCTGCAAACAAGATCTGGGTAATCTTCCCTGAGCATAATGGCATAGGGTGTAACCACGAGCCGGTGGAAGCTCTCGAGCTTTTGTATAGGCCGAGTTGGAACTTATTCTCAGTTCCGAACCCAATGAGCAATGAATGAAGGCAAGATGGACAACAAACATGGAACACGATGATGAGTACATATCTTCTTATTTTTTAAATGTAAAAGATTTAAAAAATTACGTGGAAAACTATGTAAAGAAGATTTTTTTCAAAGATGTAAAAGAAGTGGATAAAATAAACATGGACATGATAAAATATAGCTATCATAAGAATAGAAGTAAAGAATATGTTAACAGAATAGATAAAAATTATTTCATGTCATATTGGGTGAATGGAATGAAAGAATAAATTAAATTATGCTTATTGGTAAACAGATTTTAGCAACAATATTAAGTAAAATCAGATGGTGGTTATGGAAAAAGGAGTGGGTTCTAATAGAGATGAAAATTTAATATAAGCGCTCTTACTCAACTAGACTCTTTAAAAAACATTTAAATTTGCACTAAAAGAACACTATCTCAATAACCTTGTCTGTTCTTGTAGTCATATAATTCTTCTTCTTTCGGCTTTTTCCGGGTTAGGGGTCACCACAGCGGATCACCTTGTCCGCTCATGATTGGCAGTGGAGTTTTACGGTGTTGAGTTGTCAGCCCGGCACCCAACCTTCAACAGAAGGCACACACATGCACACACTCACACCTAGGGCCAATTTAGAGTGTCCAATCCACCTGCTGCATGTCTTTGGGATGTGGGAGGAAACCGGAGCACCCGGAGGAAACCCACGCGACCACAGGGAGGACATGCAGACTCCGCACAGAAGGCACCCCAGCCGAGGATCGAACTGGAGAACCTCTTGCTGTGAGGCGGCAATGCTAACCACTGCACCACTGTGGCCGCCCTCTTGTAGTCATATAATGAAACCGCCTTAAATGTTTTAGCCACTATACACTATAAATACTTTTACTCATTTAATATAGTTGCAATTTACACCATCTGTCTTCTTATCCCATCTCTCTTGCTTTCTTTATTTCTGTGGCTGAATAAACAGAATTGATTAAACAGTATTCTTACTTATGAGAACATATAAACAGAATTACTAAAAATCTAACACACTGGGTTTATTTTTTTATATTGTAGACCTCTGTAATATGTCTTTGTCTTGTATATCTACTTCAGTTTATATTGTGTAAAAACTTTCTTGATTTTCAAAGTTAAGCTGATGTTATGTAAAACTTTCTGTGATTGTATGGAGCTTTTCTCCCCAGGCCTCGACTGAAAATGGGTCATTGGCCCAGTGGACTTTCCCAGTCAGTGAATGTCAGTAAATAAATAAATAAAATAAATTATGAATATGCGTAAACAGATTTGCATATGTATATATTTGTACTTATGTAAACATTTGTAATATGTAAATATTTTGTAAATAAGAGTTATTTTTCTCTATAAGTAATGGACCCATACTATTTTTGATAGGTGCAGTTGGATTTATTACATCCACCTAAGCTACCACCTACTCAGGAAGATGGGGCCTCAGTTTAATGTCTCATTCGAAGGACAGCACACTCAGGAGTGCAACACCCCCTTATACTGCACTGCAGTGTCAGCAATCAGTCTACCTAGTGTGAGAACAGAACCCACAGCTTTCTGTTGCACCACTGACACTCAGGAGACAGATCGAGAGTCTTCCAAGATTTGATCCAAGTAGACCTATTTGTCTCCTCACTGAACAATCAGCCAGCAAGATTCTGCTCCAGGACTCCATGCAAGAAAGCTTGTAAGACAGATGTTTTTTCCTTTCCCCATACAGGAATGTTCCTGTATGCTTTTCCAGCCTTTCTGCTGATATCCGGATTACTTCTGAAGATTCAGAAGGAGTACTCAAAGATCATTGTGGTGACTCCCTTCTGGCCAAGACAACTGTGGTTCTCCCTTGTTTTGGATATGGCCGTGGCAATTACCAGAAGCTTCCTCAAAGAATGGATCCACTCACACAAGATCACGGTTGTTTGATGCACCCCGACCCCAATCAATTTCAGCTGACTGCCTGTATGTTAGGGTCTTAATTCCCTTTAGGCACCTGTTTACTGATGACATACAACAGTTACTAATGGTGGCAAGAAAGCCTTCTGCTAGAAAATCATATATGAGGAAATGGAAAATATTTTCTAGTTGGTGTCAACAACTTAAGTGGCACACATTCAGGGCTATCTGTTCTCATGTTTTAGTTTTATAATATTTGTGTGAGTTACTATCCTGTGGCCTTTCTTACTCCATCAAGGTTCATTTATTGGCCATTTCAACATGTCTGCCTATGAATCCTCCTCTTTCAATGCAGTCTCATGTCAAAATATTTTTGAAAGTGGTTTTGCATGAGAGCCCTCCAAGAAAACCGATGATCCCTCCTTGGGATCTTAATTTTGTTTTAGAGAAGCTAACATTTGCTGCATTTGAACCAGCTGATCTGGCTGACTCAAGGTTAACATGGAAAACTGTTTTACTGACTGCTGTGACTGCTGCAAGAAGGTTATCTGAGTTGCAAGCTCTTATGGTGAATCAGCCTTATCTCATTTTTACAGAGAGATGGTGTCTTTGAAAACTAATTGTTATTTTATGCCTGTAGTGGTATTTGTTCACCTTCTAGTTTTCTTTCCCGAACCTAAAAATGAGGGAGAAGTACATTGGATGTCCACAGACAACTCGATTACTATCTTGACAGAACTAAATTTTTCAAATCTTCAGATCACTT